>NC_056439.1:39879792-40179792 GCF_018296145.1 Oncorhynchus tshawytscha | reverse complement strand
TTTATATTCTCTCTCTGCCATTATGTTCTCTCTCTCTCATTGTGTTCTCTCTCTCTCATTATGTTCTCTCTCTCTCATTATGTTCTCTCTCTCATTATGTTCTCTCTCATTATGTTCTCTCTCTGTCATTGTGTTCTCTCTCTCTCATTATGTTCTATCTCATGTTCTCTCTCTCTCTCATTATGTTCTCTCTTTCTTTCATTATGTTCTCTCTCTCTCTTTCATTATGTTCTCTCTCTCTGTCTCTCTCTCTTTCATTAATGTCTCTCTCTCTTTCATTATGTTCTCTCTCTCTGTCTCTCTCTCTGTCATTATGTTCTCTCTCTCTCTCTCATTATGTTCTCTCTCTGTCATTATGTTCTCTCTCTGTATGACAAGGTACAAATCTGTCATTCTGCCCCTGAACAGGCAGTTAACCCACTGTTCCTAGGCCGTAGAATTTGTTCTTAACTGACTTACCTAGTTAAATAAAGGTGCAATTAAAATGATGTTCTGTCTCTTATTATGTTCTCTCTCTCATTATGTTCTCTCTCTCTCATTATGTTCTCTCTCTGTCATTATGTTCTCTCTCTGTCATTATGTTCTCTCTGTCATTATGTTCTCTCTCTCATTATGTTCTCTCTCTCTCATTATGTTCTCTCTCTGTCATTATGTTCTCTCTCTCTGTCACTCTCTCTTTCTCTCTTTCCTCCTGTCTCTTTTCTGTTTTTTTATGCCTGCTGTATTTACAATGTTACATTTTACAGTATTATTTGTGGTTTAATACTTAAATTGCTGAGAATATTGTTTAGAATAATAATCTCTCTCTCTCATTATGTTCTCTCTCATTATGTTCTCTCTCTCTCTCTCTCTCTCTCATTACACTCTCTCTCATTATGTTCTCTCTCTCTCATTATGTTCTCTCTCTCTCTCTCTCTCTCATTATGTTCTCTCACATTATGTTCTCTCTCTCTCATTATGTTCTCTCTCTCTCTCTCTCTCTCATTATGTTCTCTCACATTATGTTCTCTCTCTCTCATTATGTTCTCTCTCTCTCTCTCTCATTACACTCTCTCTCATTATGTTCTCTCTCATTATGTTCTCTCTCTCTCTCATTATGTTCTCTCTCTCTCATTATGTTCTCTCTCTCTCTCTCATAATGTTCTCTCTCATTGTGTTCTCTCTCATTATGTTCTCTCTCTCTCTCATTATGTTCTCTCTCTCATTACACTCTCTCTCATTGTGTTCTCTCTCATTATGTTCTCTCTCTCTCTCATTATGTTCTCTCTCTCTCTCATTATGTTCTCTCTCTCTCATTATGTTCTCTCTCTCTCTCTCTCTCTCATTATGTTCTCTCCCATAATGTTCTCTCTCTCTCATTATGTTCTCTCTCTCTCTCTCTCTCTCATTATGTTCTCTCCCATTATGTTTCTCTCTCTCTCATTATGTTCTCTCTCTATGTTCTCTCTCTCTCTCATTATGTTCTCTCTCTCCAATTATGTTCTCTCTCGCTCTCATTATGTTCTCTCTCTCTCTCATTATGTTCTCTCCCATTATGTTTCTCTCTCTCATTATGTTCTCTCTCTCTCATTATGTTCTCTCTCTCTCTCATTATGTTCAATCTCTCTCATTATGTTCTCTCTCTCTCTCATCATGTTCTCTCTCTCTCATTATGTTCTCTCTCTCTCTCATTGTTCTCTCTCTCTCATTATGTTCTCTCTCTGTCATTATGTTCTCTCTCTCTGTCATTATGTTCTCTCTCTATCTCATAATGTTCTCTCATTATGTTCTCTCTCTCATTATGTTCTCTCTCTCCCATTATGTTCTCTCTCTCTTTCATTATGTTCTCTCTCTCTCATTGTGTTCTCTCTCTCATTATGTTCTCTCTCTCATTATGTTCTCTCTGTCATTATGTTCTCTCTCTGTCATTATGTTCTCTCTCTCTGTCATTATGTTCTCTCTCTCTGCCATTATGTTCTCTCTCTGTCATTATGTTCTCTCTCTGTCATTATGTTCTCTCTCTTGTTATGTTCTCTCTCTGTCATTATGTTCTCTCTCTCTTTCATTATGTTCTCTCTCTCTGTCTCTCTCTCTTTCATTAATGTCTCTCTCTCTTTCATTATGTTCTCTCTCTCTGTCTCTCTCTCTGTCATTATGTTCTCTCTCTCTCATTATGTTCTCTCTCTGTCATTATGTTCTCTCTCTGTATGACAAGGTACAAATCTGTCATTCAGCAACTGAACAGGCAGTTAACCCACTGTTCCTAGGCCGTAGAATTTGTTCTTAACTGACTTACCTAGTTAAATAAAGGTGCAATTAAAATGATGTTCTGTCTCTTATTATGTTCTCTCTCTCATTATGTTCTCTCTCTCTCATTATGTTCTCTCTCTGTCATTATGTTCTCTCTCTGTCATTATGTTCTCTCTGTCATTATGTTCTCTCTCTCATTATGTTCTCTCTCTCTCATTATGTTCTCTCTCTGTCATTATGTTCTCTCTCTCTGTCACTCTCTCTTTCTCTCTTTCCTCCTGTCTCTTTTCTGTTTTTTTATGCCTGCTGTATTTACAATGTTACATTTCACAGTAGTATTTGTGGTTTAATACTTAAATTGCTGAGAATATTGTTTAGAATAATAATCTCTCTCTCTCATTAGGTTCTCTCTCATTATGTTCTCTCTCTCTCTTATTACGTTCTCTCTCTCTCTCATTACACTCTCTCTCATTATGTTCTCTCTCTCATTACACTCTCTCTCATTACACTCTCTCTCATTTTGTTCTCTCTCTCTCATTATGTTCTCTCTCTCTCTCATTATGTTCTCTCTCTCTCATTATGTTCTCTCTCTCTCATTATGTTCTCTCTCTCTCTCTCTATCTCTCCCATTATGTTCTCTCTCTCTCTCATTATGTTCTCTTCTCTCTCATTATGTTCTCTCTCTCTCATTATGTTCAATCTCTCTCATTATGTTCTCTCTCTCTCATTATGTTCTCTCTCTCTCTCTCATTGTTCTCTCTCTCTCTCTCTCATTGTTCTCTCTCTCTCTCATTATGTTCTCTCTCTGTCATTATGTTCTCTCTCATTATGTTCTCTCTCTCTGTCATTATGTTCTCTCTCTATCTCATAATGTTCTCTCATTATGTTCTCTCTCTCATTATGTTCTGTCTCTCTCTCATTATGTTCTCTCTCTCTTTCATTATGTTCTCTCTCTCATTGTGTTCTCTCTCCCATTATGTTCTCTCTCTCATTATGTTCTCTCTGTCATTGTGTTCTCTCTCTGTCATTATGTTCTCTCTCTGTCATTATGTTCTCTCTCTCTGTCATTATGTTCTCTCTCTGCCATTATGTTCTCTCTCTGTCATTATGTTTCTCTCTCTGTCATTATGTTCTCTCTCTGTCATTATGTTCTCTCTCTTATTATGTTCTCTCTCTCATTATGTTCTCTCTCTGTCATTATGTTTTCTCTCTCATTATGTTCTCTCTCTCTCTCTTTATGTTCTCTCTCTCTGTCATTATGTTCTCTCTCTCTCTCTCTCTCTCTCATTATGTTCTCTCCCATTATGTTCTCTCTCTCTCATTATGTTCTCTCTCTATGTTCTCTCTCTCTCTCATTATGTTCTCTCTCTCCAATTATGTTCTCTCTCGCTCTCATTATGTTCTCTCTCTCTCTCTCTCATTATGTTCTCTCCCATTATGTTCTCTCTCTCTCATTATGTTCTCTCTCTCTCATTATGTTCTCTCTCTCTCTCATTATGTTCAATCTCTCTCATTATGTTCTCTCTCTCTCTCATCATGTTCTCTCTCTCTCATTATGTTCTCTCTCTCTCTCTCATTGTTCTCTCTCTCTCATTATGTTCTCTCTCTGTCATTATGTTCTCTCTCTCTGTCATTATGTTCTCTCTCTATCTCATAATGTTCTCTCATTATGTTCTCTCTCTCATTATGTTCTCTCTCTCCCATTATGTTCTCTCTCTCTTTCATTATGTTCTCTCTCTCTCATTGTGTTCTCTCTCTCATTATGTTCTCTCTCTCATTATGTTCTCTCTGTCATTATGTTCTCTCTCTGTCATTATGTTCTCTCTCTCTGTCATTATGTTCTCTCTCTCTGCCATTATGTTCTCTCTCTGTCATTATGTTCTCTCTCTGTCATTATGTTCTCTCTCTTGTTATGTTTCTCTCTCTGTCATTATGTTCTCTCTCTCTTTCATTATGTTCTCTCTCTCTGTCTCTCTCTCTTTCATTAATGTCTCTCTCTCTTTCATTATGTTCTCTCTCTCTGTCTCTCTCTCTGTCATTATGTTCTCTCTCTCTCATTATGTTCTCTCTCTGTCATTATGTTCTCTCTCTGTATGACAAGGTACAAATCTGTCATTCAGCAACTGAACAGGCAGTTAACCCACTGTTCCTAGGCCGTAGAATTTGT
Organism: Oncorhynchus tshawytscha; assembly: GCF_018296145.1. NCBI lineage: Eukaryota > Metazoa > Chordata > Actinopteri > Salmoniformes > Salmonidae > Oncorhynchus > Oncorhynchus tshawytscha. Next base: position 40,175,396 of record NC_056439.1, on the reverse strand, counting down.
TCTTAACTGACTTACCTAGTTAAATAAAGGTGCAATTAAAATGATGTTCTGTCTCTCATTATGTTCTCTCTCTCATTATGTTCTCTCTCTCTCATTATGTTCTCTCTCTGTCATTATGTTCTCTCTCTGTCATTATGTTCTCTCTGTCATTATGTTCTCTCTCTCATTATGTTCTCTCTCTCTCTCATTATGTTCTCTCTCTGTCATTATGTTCTCTCTCTCTGTCACTCTCTCTCTTTCTCTCTTTCCTCCTGTCTCTTTTCTGTTTTTTTATGCCTGCTGTATTTACAATGTTACATTTCACAGTAGTATTTGTGGTTTAATACTTAAATTGCTGAGAATATTGTTTAGAATAATAATCTCTCTCTCTCATTAGGTTCTCTCTCATTATGTTCTCTCTCTCTCTTATTACGTTCTCTCTCTCTCTCATTACACTCTCTCTCATTATGTTCTCTCTCTCATTACACTCTCTCTCATTACACTCTCTCTCATTTTGTTCTCTCTCTCTCTCTCTCTCTCTCTCATTATGTTCTCTCCCATTATGTTCTCTCTCTCTCTCATTATGTTCTCTCTCTCTCTCATTATGTTCAATCTCTCCCATTATGTTCTCTCTCTCTCTCATTATGTTCTCTCTCTCTCTCATTATGTTCTCTCTCTCTCATTATGTTCAATCTCTCTCATTATGTTCTCTCTCTCTCATTATGTTCTCTCTCTCTCTCTCATTGTTCTCTCTCTCTCTCTCTCATTGTTCTCTCTCTCTCTCATTATGTTCTCTCTCTGTCATTATGTTCTCTCTCATTATGTTCTCTCTCTCTGTCATTATGTTCTCTCTCTATCTCATAATGTTCTCTCATTATGTTCTCTCTCTCATTATGTTCTGTCTCTCTCTCATTATGTTCTCTCTCTCTTTCATTATGTTCTCTCTCTCATTGTGTTCTCTCTCCCATTATGTTCTCTCTCTCATTATGTTCTCTCTGTCATTGTGTTCTCTCTCTGTCATTATGTTCTCTCTCTGTCATTATGTTCTCTCTCTCTGTCATTATGTTCTCTCTCTGCCATTATGTTCTCTCTCTGTCATTATGTTCTCTCTCTGTCATTATGTTCTCTCTCTGTCATTATGTTCTCTCTCTTATTATGTTCTCTCTCTCATTATGTTCTCTCTCTGTCATTATGTTCTCTCTCTCTCTCTGTCATTATGTTCTCTCTCTCATTATGTTCTCTCTCTGTCATTATGTTTTCTCTCTCATTATGTTCTCTCTCTCTCTCTCATTATGTTCTCTCTCTGTCATTATGTTCTCTCTCTCTGTCACTCTCTCTCTTTCTCTCTTTCCTCCTGTCTCTTTTCTGTTTTTTATGCCTGCTGTATTTACAACGTTACATTTTACAGTAGTATTTGTGGTTTAATAGTTAAATTGCCGAGAATATTGTTTAGAATAGTAAGGTAATATGAAACAGGTAGATTAATTTGAGGCAAATTCCTTTCAAAACAATGATGTAAGTCTGCTTCCCGGAAATCCAATAACTCAAGTTTTTGAGTTACTGATGACCTTTCCCCATCATGTGAGACCTTAAACAAGGAAAGATAAGGAAAAGCAAACGACCTTATTAAGATCAGATGCAAAAAACAGGGCAGGGAGTGACACCACAATTCAGATTGAAAGATTACAATATTATTAGATGGCCAGAAGGGGTAGACCAAGAGGAACATTGAGGTTCATGCATGGCACTGAAACGAAATCCATTATACTCAATCAAATTTTAATCAATCCATAAAAACATTTGGTCATTCAATTGGTGATTCAAAAAAGTATAAATAGAATCAGGCATTCATCTGCATTTGTTAAGATTTATTGTCAGCTGTAATTGGTGTTGGTAGCCTAACACGTGGGGAGCAGAGCGACATCTAGCCGTGACACAGTTCTCTATGGAAATTCTTATAGTAGCCTATTTCAATAGCTGAACATATCACGGCGGTTTACTGACATCTAGCAAGCACAAAACATGTCCATGTGCAATCTATTTACCGTTTTCGTTCGTTAAAATCAACACTGCATTATTGCAAGTCACTAATTCGTTGGAAACAAATAATTAACTGTCTTTCTATAGCGGCCAATGGCGGGAATACGAGCTACTCGATGAGATCCTTTGTCCCGCTCTGCCCCCTCTTTCCGCAAAATGACAGTGCCCTCATGTCATATTGACCATGCAGCGACCACTCAGCCTCGTTCGAAAAACATTCCCTGCGCAACAAAGCGCACTGTCACCGCTCTGCGCAATGGGAAGACCACCTCAACGTATTACTAGCCAAATAAAGGCTATTGGTGCGCTAAGCTGATAATTAAACAACAAAAAACAACCGTCTTCATGCATAATTATGTTATGCATGCATATTTATGATTTTATATCAACGAATGTATAAGAATGTAATGTAATGCATTAGCAGAAACAAATCACTGCAAATGGGAAAATGCAACACAGGGGAATGGACGCACTCTAAACCAAAACCATCATGTAATTGCATATAGGCCTAGGTAACAAAACAGTAATAAGCTCACCTTAACTTTCCTGTTTTCTTGCACGTCAGCGCTCCGTCGGTCTTTTACAAATTAGATTGATTCCACATGGTGACTTCAGCAGCACCCACTCCAAACTGTTGAAAGTGCGTGTTTAGCAATAGTCATCAATATTTCGTATTATAACGCATAACGCGTGGTTAGGCCTAATATATGTTATCGTTTTTGTCTCTTTGAAAAACAGCGTGCAGCTTCCTCCTCTGCTGTTTGTATCCCTCGTATGAAATGCTTTCGCCCAGCTCTACATTGTTGACATTCGAGCGCTGACGTCACCCTGTCCCTCATTCACAACATTGCGCTGTGCAGAAATTACACCAAAGCCCCCGTAGAGTTGAAATTTTACTCCAAATGGTGGGCGCATTTGGGATTGGTGAATTGCCTTCACAACCATGTCACCGTAAATTCCGTTATTATAGATATGTGTGTGATTCACCGCGGAGCGAGGAACGGGAGAATGGCTAGGGATAATGAAGATCCTTTAAACCACCATCAATAGGCTAAAATAACATCCTCTGGATGCATATCATCATGCCAACCCGAAGACATAAAACAAATAAACACTATCACCACTCAGAGAAAAACAATCCCATAGTGCAGATCATCAGCTTCCCCTGGAGTAGATGCTCTTCACTCATTCACATCCCTGTTAGCCTACACCTAGGACCCAGAAAGCATAATCTCATCCTGCTATAGATCCTTGACTGACTGAACAGTCTCCAGCCTTTAATTATTATTTTTTTAAACCTAGTTATTTAACTAGGCAAGTCAGTTAAGAACAATTTCTTATTTACAATGACGGCCTACCTCAGCCAAACCCTAACCCGGACAACACTGGTCCAATTGTGCGCCGCCCTATGGGACTCCCAATCCCGGACGGTTGTGATACAGCCTGGAATCGAACCAGGGTGTGTAGTGATGCCTCTAGCACTGAGATGCACCGGAGCCTACTCTGAGTCAATATTCACATCATAAAAATGAATTCCCTTCGACCACACCCACAAGTTGGGGTAAACAGACATTCTTTCCCATTGAGCCCCATTGTAAAATAGCCAACTTTGTCATCGTTTTTATGTTATACAGAACTAACCAAACATTCAGAAATGCTGCTGTGTTATTCAATGTACATGTAACCTGGTAAAACAAATCCACACCTATGGTTCGCAATGCTCCCCAGTAAAGAAACAGAGCCTGCAAGATGAGCCCTGTAGCTTCAGGCTATTTGGTGTGGGAGAGTGGAAAATGTGGGGATCCGGTAGGCCACACTTAGCTATGTGTGAAAACGTTTCATCACGGGTAAGACATTTACAGTGTCTTCAGAAAGTTTCCATACACCTTGATTTATTCCACATTTTGTTGTGTTATATCCAGAATTCAAAATTGATTACATATCTGTTTTTTCCCGCCCATCTACTGTCACGGCCGTCGTAGCGAGGAGACCAAGGCGCGGCGTGGTATGCGTACATACCACGCTCTTTATTATAAGAATGAACACTGAACAAAATTCACAAAACGAACCGTGACGCTATACAAAGTGTGCTGAACAGGCACCTACACATAGGCAAGAACCCACAAATACCCTAGACAAAAAAAACGAATATACCCACCCTAGTCACACCCTGACCTGACCAAAATAATAAAGAAAACAAAGATAACGAAGGTCAGGGCGTGACAGTACCCCACCCCCCAAAGGTGCGGACTCCCGACTGCAAACCTGAACTTATATGGGAGGGTCCGGGTGGGCATCTACCCTTGGTGGCGGCTCTGTTTCTGGACGCCGCCCCCCTCCTTTACACGGGTCCCTCCGCCTTTGTAGAGCGGCACCCTGGATTAATGCCGGAGGCCCCGGACTAGGGACCATCACTGGAGACCCCGGGCTGAGGACCGTCACTGGAGACCCCGGGCTGGGGACCGTCGCTGGAGGCCCGGGCTGGGGACCGTCGCTGGAGGCCCCGGGCTGGGGACCGTCACTGGAGACCCCGGGCTGGGGACCGTCGCTGGAGGTTCTGGACTGTGGCCCATCGTTGGAGATTCCGGACTGTGGCCCGTTGTTGGAGGTTCTGGACTGTGGCCCGTCGTTGGAGGTTCCGGACTGTGGCCCGTCATTGGAGGTTCCGGACTGTGGCCATTCGTTGTAGGTTCCGGACTGTGCCCCATCGTTGGAGGTTCCAGAGTGCCGAGTTGCACTGGATACCTGGTGCGTGGTGCCGGCACTGGTGGTACCGGGCTGGGGATATGCACCTCAGGGCGGAGAGGAGGCACAGGACTTACTGGACTCTGGAAGTGCACTGGAGGCCTGGTGCGTGGTGCCGGAACTGGTGGTACCGGGCTGGGGACACGCACCTCAGGTCGAGTGCGGAGAGGAGGCACAGGTTGTACTGGACTGTGGAGGCACACTGGAGATCTGCATCGTAGAGCTGGCACAATGCGTCCTGGCTGGATGCTCACTTGAGCCCGGCAAGTGTGGGGCGCTAGCACAGGACGCATTGGGCTGTGCAGACGCACCTTAGACACAGTATGCAGAGCCGGCGCAGGATATCCCGGTCCAAGGAGGTATACTGGAGACCAGGAGCACTGAGCCGGCACCATCCGTCCTGGCTGGATGCCCATTCTAGCCCAGCAACTGTGAGGAGCTGGAATAGAGCGCACCGGGCTAAGAATGCGAACTGGAGACACCGTGCGCATCTCTGCATAACAGGATGCCGAGGAGTTGGCTCAGGTCTCCAACCTGACTCAGCCAATCTCCTTGTGTGCCCCCCAATTTATTTTTCTTGGGGGTGCCTCTCGGGCTTCCTTGCTAACTGTGTCCCTCGTATCGTCGCCGTTCCTCCTGTGCTATCTCCACCTGCTTCCAAGGTCTTGTCCCCTGCCATTACCTCCTCCCAGGTCCAGGATGTCCTCCACTCATCTTTCTCCCGGGTCCAGGATGTCCGCTCCTCATTTACACGCTGCTTGGTCCTTTTATGGTGGGTTCTTCTGTCACGGCCGTCGTAGCGAGAAGACCAAGGCACAGCGTGGTATGCGTATATTCTCTTTATTATAAGAATGAACACTGAACAAAACTAACAAAACTAACAAAATGAATCATTACGCTATACAAAGAGTACTGAAGAGGCAACTACACATAGACAAGAACCCACAAATACCCTAGACAAAATGGCTACCTAAATATGGTCCCCAATCAGAGACAACGATAAACAGCTGCCTCTGATTGGGAACCAATTCAGGCCACCATAGACATACAAATACCTAGACTTACGAAAACAAAAGTGAGGAAAATGCCTGCCATGGACGTTTCCCAGTTGCTTTGAATGTTCAAAATCATAGTGTCATTGGCAGTTTGAAGTGACTCAAATTGTTTTTCATATCCAATTCAAATCTGTTCTGCTTCCTGCAGTCTGAACAGCCAAAAAGCACAAGGAATCAGATATTTCAAACCACATTTCAAACCTCCTTCTTAAGTGGTTTGAAATCGGATTATAAATCAGATTCTTCCGGCGGTACTTCCGGCGCCGACAGAGATGGCCGCCTCGCTTCGCGTTCCTAGGAAACTATGCAGTTTTTTGTTTTTTTACGTGTTATTTCTTACACTAGTACCCCAGGTCATCTTAGGTTTCTTTACATACAGCCGACAAGAACTACTGAATATAAGATCAGCGTCAACTCACCATCAGTACGACCAAGAATATGTTTTTCGCGATGCGGATCCTGAGTTCTGCCTTACAACCAGTGTAACCGAGTGGATCACATGCAGCGACAAAAAAAAAAAAAAAAAAACGACTCAGAAAAAGAGGGAAACAAGCGGTCTTCTGGTCAGACTCCGGAGACGGGCACATCGTGCACCACTCCCCAGCATTCTTCTTGCCAATGTCCAGTCTCTTGACAACAAGGTTGATGAAATCCGAGCAAGGGTAGCATTCCAGAGGGACATCAGAGACTGTAACGTTCTCTGCTTCACGGAAACATGGCTCACTGGAGAGACGCAATCCGAAGCGGTGCAGCCAGCGGGTTTCTCCACGCATCGCGCCGACAGAAACAAACATCTCTCTGGTAAGAAGACGGGCGGGGGCGTATGCCTTATGGCCAACGTGACATGGTGTGATGAAGGAAACATACAGGAACTCAAATCCTTCTGTTCACCTGATTTAGAATTCCTCACAATCAAATGTAGACCGCATTATCTACCAAGAGAATTCTCTTCGATTATAATCACAGCCGTATATATCCCCCCAAGCAGACACATCGATGGCTCTGAACGAACTTTATTTAACTCTCTGCAAACTGGAAACGATTTATCCGGAGGCTGCATTCATTGTAGCTGGGGATTTTAACAAGGCTAATCTGAAAACAAGACTCCCTAAATTTTATCAGCATATTGATTGCGCAACCAGGGGGAAAGACCCTGGATCATTGTTACTCTAACTTCCGCGACGCATATAAGGCCCTGCCCCGCCCCCTTTCGGAAAAGCTGACCACGACTCCATTTTGTTGATCCCTGCCTACAGACAGAAACTAAAACAAGAAGCTCCCACGCTGAGGTCTGTCCAACGCTGGTCCGACCAAGCTGACTCCACACTCCAAGACTGCTTCCATCACGTGGACTGGGAGATGTTTCGTATTGCGTCAGACAACAACATTGACGAATACGCTGATACGGTGTGCGAGTTCATTAGAACGTGCGTTGAAGATGTCGTTCCCATAGCAACGATTAAAACATTCCCTAACCAGAAACCGTGGATTGATGGCAGCATTCGTGTGAAACTGAAGGCACGAACCACTGCTTTTAATCAGGGCAAGGTGTCTGGTAACATGACTGAATACAAACAGTGCAGCTATTCCCTCGGCAAGGCTATCAAACAAGCTAAGCGCCAGTACAGAGACAAAGTAGAATCTCAATTCAACGGCTCAGACACAAGAGGTATGTGGCAGGGTCTACAATCAATCACGGACTACAGGAAGAAACCCAGCCCAGTCACGGACCAGGATGTCTTGCTCCCAGGCAGACTAAATAACTTTTTTGCCCGCTTTGAGGACAATACAGTGCCACTGACACGGCCTGCAACGGAATCATGCGGTCTCTCCTTCACTGCAGCCGAAGTGAGTAAGACATTTAAACGTGTTAACCCTCGCAAGGCTGCAGGCCCAGACGGCATCCCCAGCCGCGCCCTCAGAGCATGCGCAGACCAGCTGGCCGGTGTGTTTACGGACATATTCAACCAATCCCTATACCAGTCTGCTGTTCCCACATGCTTCAAGAGGGCCACCATTGTTCCTGTTCCCAAGAAAGCTAAGGTAACTGAGCTAAACGACTACCGCCCGTAGCACTCACATCCGTCATCATGAAGTGCTTTGAGAGACTAGTCAAGGACCATATCACCTCCACCCTACCTGACACCCTTGACCCACTCCAATTTGCTTACCGCCCAAATAGGTCCACAGACGATGCAATCTCAACCACACTGCACACTGCCCTAACCCATCTGGACAAGAGGAATACCTATGTGAGAATGCTGTTCATCGACTTCAGCTCGGCATTCAACACCATAGTACCCTCCAAGCTCGTCATCAAGCTCGAGACCCTGGGTCTCGGCCCCGCCCTGTGCAACTGGGTACTGGACTTCCTGACGGGCCGCCCCCAGGTGGTGAGGGTAGGCAACAACATCTCCTCCCCGCTGATCCTCAACACTGGGGCCCCACAAGGGTGCGTTCTGAGCCCCCTCCTGTACTCCCTGTTCACCCACGACTGCGTGGCCATGCACGCCTCCAACTCAATCATCAAGTTTGCGGACGACACAACAGTGGTAGGCTTGATTACCAACAACGACGAGACGGCCTACAGGGAGGAGGTGAGGGCCCTCGGAGTGTGGTGTCAGGAAAATAACCTCACACTCAACGTCAACAAAACTAAGGAGATGATTGTGGACTTCAGGAAACAGCAGAGGGAACACCCCCATCCACATCGATGGAACAGTAGTGGAGAGGGTAGCAAGTTTTAAGTTCCTCGGCATTCACATCACAGACAAACTGAATTGGTCCACTCACACAGACAGCATCGTGAGGAAGGCGCAGCAGCGCCTCTTCAACCTCAGGAGGCTGAAGAAATTCGGCTTGTCACCAAAAGCACTCACAAACTTCTACAGATGCACAATCGAGAGCATCCTGGCGGGCTGTATCACCGCCTGGTATGGCAACTGCACCGCCCTCAACCGTAAGGCTCTCCAGAGGGTAGTGAGGTCTGCACAACGCATCACCGGGGCAAACTACCTGCCCTCCAGGACACCTACACCACCCGATGCTACAGGAAGGCCATAAAGATCATCAAGGACATCAACCACCCGAGCCACTGCCTGTTCACCCCGCTGTCATCCAGAAGGCGAGGTCAGTACAGGTGCATCAAAGCTGGGACCGAGAGACTGAAAAACAGCTTCTATCTCAAGGCCATCAGACTGTTAAACAGCCACCACTAACATTGAGTGGCTACTGCCAACACACTGTCAATGACACTGACTCTACTCCAGCCACTTTAATCATGGGAATTGATGGGAAATTATGTAAATATATCACTAGCCACTTTAAACAATGCTACCTTATATAATGTTACTTACCCTACATTGTTCATCTCATATGCATACGTTGATACTGTACTCTATATCATCGACTGCATCCTTATGTAATACATGTATCACTAGCCACTTTAACTATGCCACTTGGTTTACATACTTATCTCATATGTATATACTGTACTCGATATCATCTACTGTATCTTGCCTATGCTGCTCTGTACCATCACTCATTCATATATCCTTATGTACATATTCTTTATCCCCTTACACTGTGTATAAGACAGTAGTTTTTTTTTTTTTTGGAATTGTTAGTTAGATTACTTGCTCGTTATTACTGCATTGTCGGAACTAGAAGCACAAGCATTTCGCTACACTCGCATTAACATCTGCTAACCATGTGTATGTGACAAATAAAATTTGATTTGATTTGATTTGATTCCTGACCATGCAACTGATTTATTTGCTCTTAAGTGGTTTTTAGACTGCTATTTGGCATATCTTGTTGCTTGCTATCTACTCTGTTCACAGTTTGACAAGAACATGTGGTAGCTAGCTAACTAACTTGTTAATTATTTACAGACAAATTGGTGAATGCTAGAGAGCTAAACAGCTGCCTAGCTAGCTCGTTGACTGCTGTGGCTTGTTTTGAAAGTTGGATCAATGTATCCTTTGAGGCTTTAAAAGTGTTCTTACACTGTGATTTTGAACACCTAAAGCAACTGGGAAACATCCATGGCAGGCATTGTTGTCAACTTATCAGCTTGCTAGCTACCTCACTTCTGAGCGATGGGAAGCATGAGCACCACAACCAATCGTCCTACACCACTGCGCACACACCCGCCATGACAATTAACGTAGCCATGTAAACAAATGACTGCTGGCTGAACACACACCAACCAGATTTAGTCACTTGCAGTTTGGGCAGTCAGTTTTCCAAAACGGATTTCAAAAACAAAACTGAGCATTTGAGCATTAAGCCTTTGAGCATTAAGGCCTGTGAACAAGGCTTTAGTCACCCACAGTGAAACATCCAGACAACCTATTTCAAGATAATTGTTCCAGGCTGTAAGACAGAATGTGTGAGTCTCCACCAGAACAAGAATCTCACCTGGACAAACAACAGAGCTACATTTCATATGAATGATCAATTATAGACAATCACAATTTCATTCATCATTTATGGCCATGTGTTACATAATTAGACAGATATGATTCAGAGGTTGAGAGAGTGTCGTCTCCTCTGCATTATGCAGAAACATAGGACTATTGGTTCAGTACAGAGGCTGCATTAGTCTGGCAGAGAGAGCGTGATTTATAATATAGAGACAGCAGATCCCCAAGGAGCTGGCAAGCCATTACGTTTTATCAGGTTGCCACAGACTTGCTGCTGCTGGAGCCCATTTATTTTCCCTGGGTGATATTCAGATCAGCCCACATTCTCAATGTCAAGTGGTATAAATAACCAAAGCTGATTCTATCTGCTCAACAGCAGGAAATGATGTACAAAGTGGTAATGCAAGGAGCCAGTGATGGGGATAATCACAAAATTTACCTATGCTTCAAATGCAGTGTAAAATTGACAAGGAAGAAACACAGATTTTGCTTTGCTAGTCATGTCCCATATACGCTACTGCCAACAATGCATTTCTACAACAGATACTGGAGACAAAATAGACAGGGAGACACAAGGACACACAGTCAAACTGACAAGGCTCTCAGAAAACTAAACAACAGGAGACCATTGCCTACGTTTGAACATGACCTGATATTGAACAAGACATTTGTGCAAGTGAAAGAAAATAGGAGAGCTCTCGATAAAAGGAAGTGGAGGACTAGGCTTAGCCACACTGGGGGGCTTTGAGGAATTAGTCTGTCACCAAACCATACTGTCAATTCCCTCGTTTCCTCTACTCCTTTCTTTTTAAAGTAGAGATTACAGATGACACAGCAGTGACAGACAAGCTTGTTATTTGTCTTGATGGAAACATGTAGGATACATTCCTGCGTGGGCAGGTTGGTGGGTGGGGCCTTGGGTTCAAACTCTGTGCAACTGTTTAGTTTAAGACTGAATGATTGTATGGAAGCTTTCATACACAGAACTTGAAATCGAACCAAATCAATTTATTGCATCCAAGATCATCATACTCCAGTTTTGACCTAATCAAGCTACTGAAATATGATGGTAACTTTTGAAACACTTTCAAGTAACTTGGATTTGCAAACATTATGAACACAATATCTATCATACATACTTCACAACATAATGTTGTAGTTTTTGGATATAACTTCATACTCAGAAACAAGTCAATGTAAGTATATTTATTCACCATGCAGGGTATATCCCTCAGGTTAAGGTCAGGCAGCTCATCATGCTGTAGCCACAACATTTACCTCCCAGAGAACAATATGACATTTACAGGACAGAAACAAGTGAATGCTCTATGTGATGAAGATACTGTAGTAGGTTTCTTACTTTAACTGTATTTTCACAGTAGCTAGCTTGTAACAGGAATGCCAGGAATGACGGTGAGTGGGATCATCAGTATTCTTAACCGTCACAAGCCAGTCATGTTAGTCACTAGTCAGTGATATAGCCGTCATCCTCACTGCATTGCAGACAAAGCAAGCCCCATCTATTGTCACTGTGCTGTTTCAACTGGGAGACACAAAAACATACTTCAGAAACATAAAAATGCTTTCAGATTTTGTTCCATACCTTCCTCATATACTAAATTTACACTGAACAAAAATATAAACGCAATATGTAAAGTGTTGGTCCCATGTTTCATGAGCTGAGATAATATATCACAGAAATGTTCCATACGCAGAAAAATCTTATTTCTCTGAAATTTTGTGCACAAATTTGTTTACACCCGTTAGTGAGTATTTCTCCTTTGCCAAGATAATCCATCCACCTGACAGGTGTGGCATATCAAGAAGCTGGTTAAACAGCATGATCATTACACAGGTGCAACTTGTGCTGGGGAAAATAAAAGGCTACACTAATATGTGCAGTTTTGTCACACAACATTGATGTAACGGTCGTCGTATGAAGGAGAGGACCAAAGCGCAGCGTGGTAAGTGTTCATCTTGATATTTAATAAGAAACGTGAACACTGACACAATAACAATAAACGACAACGTGAAATAACTAAACCGAAACAGTACCGTTTGGACCAAACACTGACACAGATAACAAAACACCCATAACTCAAAAGTGAAACCAGGCTACCTAAGTATGATTCTCAATCAGGGACAACGATTGACAGGTGCCTCTGATTGAGAACCATACCAGGCCGAACACAGCAATCCCAAATCATAGAAAAAAGAACATAGACAACCCACCCAACTCACGCCCTGACCATACTAAAACAAAGACATAATAAAAAATCTAAGGTCAGAACGTGACAATTGATGTCTCAAGTTTTGAGAGTGAGTGCAATTGGCATGCTGAATGGGGGGAATTTCTACCAGAGTTGTTGCCAGAGAATTTAATGTTAATTTCTCTACCACAAGCCACCTGGCAGTACGTCCAACCGGCCTCACAACCGCAGACCACGTGTAACCACGCCAGCCCAGGACCTGCACATTTGACTTCTTCACCTGCGGGATCGTCTGAGACCAGCCACCCAGACAGCTGATGAAACTGTGGGTTTGCACAACAGAAGAATTTCTGCTCAAACTGTCAGAAACCAGGGAAGCTCATCTGCATGATCGTCGTCCTCACCAGGGTCTTGTCCTGACTGCAGTTCGACGTCGTACCCGACTTCAGTGGGCAAATGCTCACCTTTGATGGCCACTGGCACGCTGGAGAAGTGTGCTCTTCACGGATGAATCCCGGTTTCAACTGTACCGGGCAGTTGGCAGGCAGCGTGTACGGCGTCGTTAGTGCAAGTGGTTTGTTGATGTCAACGTTGTGAACAGAGTGCCTCATGGTGGCGTTGGGGTTATGGTATGGGCAGGCATAAAGTACGGACAACAAACAGAATTGCATTTTATTGATGGGAATTTCAATGCACAGATACCGTGACGAGATCCTGAGGCCCATTGTTGTGCTATTCATCCAAAGGTATCACCTCATGTTTCAGCATGATAATGCACAGCCCATGTCGCAAGGATCTGTACACAATTCCTGGAAGCTGAAAATGTCCCAGTTCTTCTATACTCACCAGACATGTCACCCATTGAGGATGTTTGGGATGCTCTGGATCGACGTGTACGACAGCTTGTTCCAGCTCCTGACAATATCCAGCAACTTCGCACAGCCATTCCACAGGCCACAATCAACAGCCTGGTCAACTCTATGCGAAGGAGATGTGTCGCACTGCATGAGGCAAATGGTGGTCACACCAGATACTGACTGGTTTTCTGATCCACACCCCTACCTGTTTTGAAGGTATCTGTGACGAACAGATGCATATCTGTATTCCCAATCATGTGAAATCCATAGATTAGGGCCTAATGAATTTATTTCAATTGACTAGTTCCTTATATGAACTGTAACTCAGTCAAATCTTTGAAATGGTTGCGTTTATATTTGTGTTCCGTGTAGCTTTAAAGGAGTTCATAACTTTACTCAGTAGGTTTGAGAAGCACACGTGAACAGGGGCTACCAAAATGATTTGTTATGCATCAAGCGCATAACAGTGCACAAAACTGAAATAAAGGAGATTAAAAAACAGCGCTCAAAGGGTGTCACCAAGTGGTTTAAAGAAAGGGACAAGTCAATTGAAATAAAGGACATTTGTGCAGATATTATTCTACAGAATATACAGAATATACCAAAACCATTGAAATCGTAGATATTAGGAACTGTTTTATGCACTTAAGTATACAGGCATTTCCGATACACTGAGTGACACACAAAGTACAAATTAAATCAAAAAGATATGCTAGGGCAACATTATATTAGCGATGTCCTTTATACAAATAATGTAAAAATAGCCTTTTCTTGTGTGCATTACCTTTTATTTGAGTACTTTTGAAATCCTTAGATATACAGTGAGCTCCAAATGTATTGGGACAGTGACATCTTTCATTTGAGGGTAAATCCATCCATATACGGTGAACCGTTTAGAAATTACAGCACTTTTTGTACATCGTCCCCCATTTACAGTTCTATTGGGCACAAAATAACCTGAAACAACCAAAACAAAGATCAAATACATCCAACAAGTGACTCCAAAATGACAACACATTATTTACCATTCATTTCTATTGGGCACAAAACAATCTGAAACACAACCAAAACAAACAGCTAATTATTTTCAACAAGTTTGTAGAGTCACAAGCTTGATGTAATCATTGTGCGCTAGGAATATGGGACCAAATACTAAACATTTGACTACTTTAATACACATAAGTGAATTTGTTCCAATACTTTTGGTCCTCTAAAATGGGTGGGTGGGGGGTAAAAATTGATGTAATTTCTAAACGGTTCACCTGATATGAAAATAAATAAATACCCTCAAATTAAAGCTGACAGTCTGCACTTCAACCTCATAGTCATTGTCATTTCAAATCCAAAGTGCTGGAGTACAGAGCCAAAACAACAACAAATGTGTCAATGTCCCAATACGTTTTGAGCTCACTGTACATTCAAAAGTGCATTGACGACATCTGGTTTTGCAAGTCAAAATGCTATTTTTAAAAATACAGTACAGAAAGTGAGATATAGCCTAAGGCAACTTGTGAACACGCACGCGCACACAGAGGGCAAATAAAGCGAACAAAAGTGTATAACACATTTCTGGAAGTGCTAGAACAAGACCAAACATTTAGTCCACAACCAGCACATACACATTTAACACTATAGGGGTGGATACAAAAGTCAAATAATTGACTAAATTAACAAAATATAAAAACGAATACTTAGTGATGGTGGCATTCTACATTTAGAGAATGAGAGAAGAAATATCTAAAACCTCCAAGAAAGATCTCAAAGCAAATGTAAAACCTTGCTGATTCACCGAACATGGAAAAGTATAGGCTATATAAAAATCATAAAGATCCATTTAAAATAGTGTCCTTACTTCTCAATGAGCCAGTGCATATGAAAAGGGGAAAGATATAAGAATGCCATAGAAATTTTAAAAGACGCAAATATATATGAAATGACAGCCTTTTGTGCGTATCTTAGTCATCTCCATACAAAGCTAGCTGTCACAGAGAGGTCAGAGCCAGAGAAGAACAACAAGCTGAGCCACTTCTTTCAATACTAGCACTTCTACAACAGCCCTGGGGAGGGGACAGACATCTGCCGCAAGACAGGAAACACCTCAAGTCGTCTGAGGTGTTACTGCAAGTCATACACCTTAACAACACCAACAACACTCTGATACTTCCTGGAAGCCACACTAAGAGCATAAATTAAACTTAGGCACAGATCTAGGATCAGCTTGTCCTCCTCAAATCCTAACTTTAAACATTGAGGAGGGGAATACAAAACTGACCAAAGATCAATCTCTAGAGGCAACTGCATTAGGAGAAGATGTTACAGGGCCTCCAGGCTTCCCTTGTTCAACGAGTCCACTGTTCCTCTGGCAGAATAGAATAACGTCTTTGCGAGACATGCGTGCAAATGAACTGAGCTGTTAATGAGACATCTTGCACAATATTATTGTTGTACTGAATGCGGCAGAGTATCTTAACTGTACAGCGCATTGGAGAGCAAGAACCTGAGGGGAGACCAGCTGTGTGCAGTCTGCTGCTGACTGTGGATCAGTTGAGGATCTACAAAACATTCATAATAGTATGGCTTTCCTCATTGGCCAATGATCCAACAACAGTTTAAGAGCAACAGGGAAGTGTTAACAAATGGCCAGTCTTTTTAGCTGCTCATCCAAAAACAGTTGATGAGCAATATGAAGGATTCATTACAAATATGGTAGGTATATTTGGCTGCAGCTGATCCCAATACAGCTGAGGGTCAACAGAAGAGACATCACAAAATGGCCACTTGACAGACAGTGTCTTCGGCTGCTGCTGATCTGATGACAATTCTAGTGCAACAGGCACACATCAGGAGGCATTCTAACTCGTCTGTTGCTGACTCTGGATCCGCTCCAGCTTGTTCTTACAAACGTGGAAGTAGGTGGAGAGACTCTTGTTCTCGTCCAACAGTTTGTTGTGTTCTTGAATCAGACGGGACGTGTTCTGCTGCTGCCTCTCATCCTGGTGCAGTTCAGAGATCAGCTCCTTCCTACACATCACCACCACAAAGGGAGAGAGAACATGTTTAGCGTTTAGGTAGCCTATATTCACTGTAACTGTACAATAAATGACTATACAGTAAAATACTATACAGTTTTAGAAACAAATTCTAATGAATTTACTCATGTTAAGAGTAACTGGTATCACAACAGATACAACAAGTAAACCAGTAAGTCATTAGTCACACTAGAGTACAGTGCCATCTGAGGTACAGTGTCTGCAAATTGAATGAACATCTTCTGTCAAAGCATAGGGAGGCTGGTAAATGTTTATTTATTTGAAATTGTGCAGGATGAAAACTTGAGATGCACCATCTCTTTTTCAAGAGTACCCCCCCCCAAAAAAAACAGTTCCAAGAATAATATGCAATTACTGTTTAACAATAATAACAATGAAATAATAAGAAGAAGAAACTGAAACTTACATTTACACCATAAAAAGTTGTTAACTACTAATAGGCCTAAAACGATTAAAAACAACTGCTACAACTACTAAGAAAACTAAATACCTATAATTAATATACATAAATAATGTGACTTAAGTGACTGTGAATATATACAGTGCCTTCAGAAAGTATTTATACCCCTTGACATATTCCACATTTTGTTGTGTTACAGCCTGAATTCAAAATTCTTATTTATTTATTTAACCTTTATTTAACCAGGTAGGCTAGTTGAGAACAAGTTCTCATTTACAACTGCGACCTGGCCAAGAGTAGAGCAAAGCAATTTGAAACATACAACAACACAGAGTTACACATGGAACAAACATACAGTCAATAATACAGTAAAAAAGTCTATATACAGTGTGTGCAAATGTGGTAAGATAAGGGAGGTAAGGCAATAAATAGGCCATGGTGGCGAAGCAATTACAATATACCAATTAAACACTGGAGTGATTGATGTGCAGAAGATGAATGTGCAAGTAGAGATACTAGATACTATAAGATGTACTGTACAGTAGTGGCCAAAAGTTTTGAGAATGACACAAATATTAATTTTCACAAAGTAGACATACTGGGGTGCAAAGGAGCAAGACAAATAAATAAATTCAGTATGGGGATGAGGTAGTTGGACCGGGTATATTACAGATGGGCTATGTACAGGTGCATTGATCTGTGAGCTGCTCTGACAGATGATGCCTAAAGCTAGTGAGGGAGATATGAGTCTCCAGCTTCAGTGATTTTTGCAGTTCGTTCCAGTCATTGGCAGCAGAAAACTGGAAGGAAAGGCGGCCAAAGGAGGAATTGGCTTTGGGGGTGACGAGTGAGATATACTTTCTGGAGTGAGTGTTACGGGTGGGTGCTGCTGTGATGACCAGTGAGCTGAGATAAGGCAGGGCTTTACCTAGCAGAGACTTGTAAATGACCTGGACCCAGTGGGTTTGACAACGAGTATGAAGCGAGGGCCAGCCAATGAGAGCGTACAGGTTGCAAGGGTGGGTAGTATATGGGGCTTTGGTGACCAAACGGGTGGCACGGTGATAGACTGCATCCAATTTGTTGAGTAAAGTGTTGGAGGCTATTTTGTAAATGACATCACCGAAGTCGTGGATCGGTAGGATGGTCAGTTTTACGAGGGTATGTTTGGCAGCATAAGTGAAGGATGCATTGTTGCGAAATAGGAAGCCGATTCTAGATTTAATTTTGGATTGGAGATGCTTAATGTGAGTCTGGAAGGAGAGTTTACAGTCTAACCAGACACCTAGGTATTTGTAGTTGTCCACATATTCTAAGTCTGAACCGTCCAGAGTAGTGATGCTGGATGGGTGGGCAGGTGCGGGCAGCGATCGGTTGAAGAGCATGCATTTAGTTTTACTAGCATTTAAGAGCAGTTGGAGGCCACGGATAGAGAGTTGTATGGCATTGAAGCTCGTCTGGAGGTTGGACACAGTGTCCAAAGAAGGGCCAGACGTATACAGAATGGTGTCGTCTGTGTAGAGGTGGATCAGAGAATCACCAGCAGCAAGAGCGACATCATTGATGTATACAGAGAGTTGGTCCGAGAATTGAACCCTGTGGCGCCCCCATAGAGACTGCCAGAGGTCCAGACAACAAGCCCTCCGATTTGACACACTGAACTCTATCAGAGAAGTAGTTGGTGAACCAGGTGAGGCAGTCATTTGAGAAACCAAGGCTGTTGAGTCTGCTGATAAGAATGTGGTGATTGACAGAGTCGAAAGCCTTGGCCAGGTCGATGAATACGGCTGCACAGTAATGTCTCTTATCGATGGCGGTCATGATATTGTTTAGGACCTTGAGCGTGGCTGAGGTGCACCCATGACAAGCTCTGAAACCAGATTGCATAGTGGAGAAGGTACGGTGGGATTCGAAATGGTCGGTTATCTGTTTGTTAACTTGGCCTTCAAAGACCTTAGAAATGCAGGGTAGAATAGATATAGGTCTGTAGCAGTTTGGGTCAAGAGTGTCTCCCCTTTGAAGAGGGGGATGATTGTGGCAGCTTTCCAATCTTCGGCAATCTCAGACGATCCGAAAGAGAGGTTGAACAGGCTAGTAATAGGGGTTGCAACAATTTCGGCAGATAATTTTAGAAAGAGAGGGTCCAGATTGTCTAGCCCGGTTGATTTGTCGGGTTCCAGATTTTGCAGCTCTTTCAGAACATCAGCTATCTGGATTTGGGTGAAGGAGAAATGGGGAGGCTTGGGCGAGTTGCTGTGGGGCGTGCCGGGCAGTTGACCGGGGTAGGGGTAGCCAGGTGGAAAGCATGGCCAATGCTTATTGAAATTCTCAATTATAATGGATTTATCGGTGGTGACAGTGTTTCCTAGCCTCGGTGCAGTGGGCAGCTGGGAGGAGGTGATCTTATTCTCCATGGACTTTACAGTGTCCCAGAACTTATTTGAGTTTGTGCTACAGGATGCAAATTTCTGTTTAAAAAAGCTAGCTTTAGCTTTCCTATTGGTTCCTAACTTCCCTGAAAAGTTGCAAATCACAGGGGCTATTTGATGCTAATGCAGCACGCCACAGGATGTTTTTGTGCTGGTCAAGGGCAGTCAGTTCTGGAGTGAACCAAGGGCTATATCTGTTACTGGTTCTACATTTTTTTGAATGGAGCATGCTTATTTAAGATGGTGAGGAAGGCACTTTTAAAGAATAACCAGGCATTCTCTACTGACGGGATGAGGTCAATATCATTCTAGGATACCCCGTCCAGGTCGATTAGAAAGGCCTGCTAGCTGAACTGTTTTAGGGAGCGTTTGACAGTGATGAGGGATGGTCGTTTGACCGCAGACCCATTACGGATGCAGGCAATGAGGCAGTGATCGCTGAGATCTTGGATGAAAACAGCAGAGGTGTATTTTGCGGGCAGGTTGGTTAGGATGATATCTATGAGGGTGCCCGTGTTTACGGATTTGTGGTTGTACCTGGTAGGTTCATTGATAATTTGTGTGAAATTGAGGGCATCAAGCTTAGATTGTAGGATGGCCGGGGTGTTAAGCATGTCCCAGTTTAGGTCACCTAGCAGCACGAGCTCTGAAGATAGATGGGGGCAATCAAAAATGGATTCAACAGATTTTTTTTCTCACCCATCTATGCACAATACCCCATAATGACAAAGTGAAAACATGTTTTTAGAAATGTTTGCAAATGTATTGAAAATGAAATACAGAAATAACTCATATAGATAAGTATTTCCCACCCCTTTTCTATGACACTCCAAATTGAGGACAGGTGCAAACGATTTCTAGAGTTTCCAAGAGCACAATGGTCTCCATCATTGGGAAATTGAAAAAATATGGAACTACCCAGACTCCGCCTAGAGCTAGCAGAAGGAGTTCAGGCAGGGAAGTGAGCAAGAACCCAATGACCACTGGCTAAGATGGGAGAACCTGCCAGAAGAAAAGTCTCCACAGCACCAATCTGGGGTTTTTGGGAGAGTGGCCAGACGGAAGCCACTCCTGAGAAAAAGGCACATGACAGCACACCTGCAGTTTGCAAAAAGGTACTTGAAAGACTCTTGTGATTATCAGGCAAAATATTCTGTGGTCTGATGAGACAAGAATTGTACTATTTGGCCTGAATGCACAGCACTATGTCTGGAGAAAAACAGCCACAGCTCTTCACCAGTCTCTCTACCATGAAGCATGGTGGTGGAAACATCATGCTATGGGGATGCTTTTCAGTGGCAGGAAATGGAAGACGGGTAAGGATAGAGGGAACAATGAATCGAGCCAAATAAAGGCATATACAGTGCCTTGCGAAAGTATTCGGCCCCCTTGAACTTTGCGACCTTTTGCCACATTTCAGGCTTCAAACATAAAGATATAAAACTGTATATTTTGTGAAGAATCAACAACAAGTGGGACACAATCATGAAGTGGAACGACATTTATTGGATATTTCAAACTTTTTTAACAAATCAAAAACTGAAAAATTGGGCGTGCAAAATTATTCAGCCCCCTTAAGTTAATACTTTGTAGCGCCACCTTTTGCTGCGATTACAGCTGTAAGTCGCTTGGGGTATGTCTCTATCAGTTTTGCACATTGAGAGACTGAAATTTTTTCCCATTCCTCCTTGCAAAACAGCTCGAGCTCAGTGAGGTTGGATGGAGAGCATTTGTGAACAGCAGTTTTCAGTTCTTTCCACAGATTCTCGATTGGATTCAGGTCTGGACTTTGACTTGGCCATTCTAACACCTGGATATGTTTATTTTTGAACCATTCCATTGTAGATTTTGCTTTATGTTTTGGATCATTGTCTTGTTGGAAGACAGATCTCTGTCCCAGTCTCAGGTCTTTTGCAGACTCCATCAGGTTTTCTTCCAGAATGGTCCTGTATTTGGCTCCATCCATCTTCCCATCAATTTTAACCATCTTCCCTGTCCCTGCTGAAGAAAAGCAGGCCCAAACCATGATGCTGCCACCACCATGTTTGACAGTGGGGATGTAGTGTTCAGGGTGATGCGCTGTGTTGCTTTTACGCCAAACATAACGTTTTGCATTGTTGTCAAAAAGCTCAATTTTGGTTTCATCTGACCAGAGCACCTTCTTCCACATGTTTGGTGTGTCTCCCAGGTGGCTCGTGGCAAACTTTAAACGACACTTTTTATGGATATCTTTAAGAAATGGCTTTCTTCTTGCCACTCTTCCATAAAGGCCAGATTTGTGCAATATACGACTGATTGTTGTCCTATGGACAGAGTCTCCCACCTCAGCTGTAGATCTCTGCAGTTCATCCAGAGTGATCATGGGCCTCTTGGCTGCATCTCTGATCAGTCTTCTCCTTGTATGAGCTGAAAGTTTAGAGGGACGGCCAGGTCTTGGTAGATTTGCAGTGGTCTGATACTCCTTCCATTTCAATATTATCGCTTGCACTGTTTAAAGCTTGGGAAATCTTTTTGTATCCAAATCCGGCTTTAAACTTCTTCACAACAGTATCTCGGACCTGCCTGGTGTGTTCCTTGTTCTTCATGATGCTCTCTGCGCTTTTAACGGACCTCTGAGACTATCACAGTGCAGGTGCATTTATACGGAGACTTGATTACACACAGGTGGATTGTATTTATCATCATTAGTCATTTAGGTCAACATTGGATCATTCAGAGATCCTCACTGAACTTCTGGAGAGAGTTTGCTGCACTGAAAGTAAAGGGGCTGAATAATTTTGCACGCCCAATTTTTCAGTTTTTGATTTGTTAAAAATGTTTGAAATATCCAATAAATGTTGTTCCACTTCATGATTGTGTCCCACTTGTTGTTGATTCTTCACAAAAAAATACAGTTTTATATCTTTATGTTTGAAGCCTGAAATGTGGCAAAAGGTAGCAAAGTTCAAGGGGGCCGAATACTTTCGCAAGGCACTGTACTTGGATAAGAACCTGCTTCAAAGTGCAAACAACTTTATACTGGGGCGACGATTTACGTTCCAACAGGACAATGACCCTAAGCATACAGCCAAAGCAATGCTGGAATGGCTTCCGAAAAAGATCTGAAAGTCATTGAGTGGCCTAGCCAAAGCCCAGACTTGAATCCCAAAGAAAATATGTGGAATGGCTTGAAGATTGCTGTTCACTGCCACTCCCTATATAATTTAACAGATCTTGAGAACATCTGCAAGTAAGAATAGGAGAAAATCCCCAAATTCAGATGTGCAAAGCTGATACAGACATACCCAAGATGACTCAAAGCTGTAAATTGCCTCCAAACGTGCTTCTACAAAGTATTAACTCAGGGATGTGAATATTTACAGTACCAGTCTAAAGTTTTAGACAAACCTACTCATTCTAGGGTTTTTCTTTATTTTTACTATTTTCTACATTGTAGAATATTAGTGAAGACATCAAAACTATGAAATAACACATATGGAATAATTTAGTAACCAAAAAAGTATTAACAAATAAAAATATATTTGAGATTCTTCAAAGTAGCTTCACTTTTCCTTGATGACAGCTTTGCACACTCTTGACATTCTCTCAACCAGCTTCATGAGGTAGTCAAATAAAGGTAAACCCTGGAATAAGTAGGTGTGTCCAAACTTTTGACTGGTACTGTATGTAAAAAATATATTTCTGTATTTTACTTTCTTTTAAATTTGCTAAAATTAAAAAAACATGTTTTTTTACTTTGTGAATATGGGGTATAGTGTGTAGATGGGTGAGAGAAAAAAAGCAATTTAATCTATTTTGAATTCAGGCTGTTCGACAACAAAATGAATAAGTCAAGGGGTATGAATACTTTCTGAAGGCACTGTATATATGGTAATATGTGACATACTTTCTTTGGGTGAGAAGGGTGATTTCAGTCTGCACTTTAAGGTACTCCTGGGCCATTCTGCAGTGCTGCTCAAACACAGCCATGGACTCTTTGGAGTTAGAGAATGGGGCCAGGGGCTAAACACAACCCAGAAACACACATCACCGTCATGCACTTACAATTTATCACATTGTTCTTATTGTAAATTACTTAACTTCTTTAACATATTTCAAGTAGAGGACACATGAAATCCCCAAAAAGGTAGTAAGTAAGCTTTTAGATAGTCTATCAAATGTGACTGGTTGGTTATCAGTATCAGTCAGCATTGAAGATGAATGGAGAAAGAACTCCCCATTCCTGCAGTACCTGCAGCTGGTGATCCAGTGTCAGATATGCCATGGGGATGGAGCTGTCCAAACCATTCATATCTGAAGACATAGAAAACATACTGGTAAGTATGACATGTTTACTGTATGTTGTATGGTACTGCCCCCTGGTGAACACTGCAGTGACAATGTGTCAGACATACAGTAGATTCCGGTCATATAATATATTCTGTAAGCTGGCTCTATTACGACAACCAAAACTAAATAGGGCCCATACCTGTGGGACTGATAGAAACCCTCAGCTCTGGCCCCGATTGGCCAGCACATTGCCCTTTGATCTCAGTGGGGGCAGGACTCTGTGTACGCTCACGATCAGGCAGGCTCTCCACACTAGCCCTTCTGGACGAGGGCAGGCTGGGGCGTAATGTTCCCCCCTGAGAAGGAACATGAACAGCATGAACATTGGTATGGATGAGATAACTTAATACTCCAACTATATCTGCATCACCTTTGATTGTTTAAACTGAAGTGGAAATCTAGCTTCAATGCTTTTCAGGGTGTCATCTCTCCCTTGACAGTTTGTTCTGTGTTCCATGTTGCTTTCAGTTCGGTAGCTGTTGATAGTGTTGTCTGCATAGGAACCTACAGAAGAGACGATGGCGTTTTCAATCTGTCTTTACAGAAACTGCTGCAATAACAGAATCTTCTGAATTTCATGAATATGCATTTTGAAAGCAATTACTACATAGCACAATGTTAGTACAATGTAAAGTGATACTTGTCAACAACTGTTAATAAAACCCATCAACCTTCACAGAGTATTTAAATCTATGGGACTGGCCTGTGCTTGTGGCTGAGGATGAGCCACTCCTACTGTTGCCTGGACACTGGTGAGGGTACTGGAGAGGCTCATCAGATCCTGGGAAGTACTGCATACACATGGAGGAAGAGTACACAATGCTAAACAGGAATCGCAGATCTAAAATCAAACTCTCATAAACTGTGGAAGAGACACCATTTGATAATAACTAAGAAAGAAGCTGCAGGTCTTTACTAACATCTATGGGTTATTATTAGTGCTGTGAATGTGAAGTGGGGTTTTCCAGTACTGTACCTTCATGAGGTTTGCCATGGTGTTCCTGACCTCCTCCATGGAGGGCCTCTGGGAAGGGTCTTTGTCCCAGCAGTGTGTCATCAGATTCTCAATGGGCTCCGGGAGGTCCTTTATCAGGGGGGGCCGAGTCCCTGATAACCCATACAAGAGAATGGCATGTCAGTGGGGGAATATAAATAGCCTAAAGTGGCTTCCTCTACTCATCTTCATCTAACAACTAGGTAAGATTTTCTTTCAAACCTATATTCCACTTCACTACACAGACATTTTGCGGTTTCGGTTTTATTCCTCTGTGTGTATGTAACTACACTAAGCGTCTATTAACCTCTCACCTCTGTGCACGGCCCACATGATGCAGAAGGCCGATCCTCCAATCTCGTCAAAGGGCTTTCTACGAGTGATCCCCTCCCACAAGATGATGCCCCAGCTGAACACATCACACTTCTCACTGTAGTTACTGCCTGGACAACAGTCACAGAGAGATACAGGTGAGTGAAGGAATACAGGTTAGAGTGAGATCCTAGATTGTTCTATTGGTGAAACAGAGAGACTTGGTGCTTGGTCCATTTTGGTCTTCTGCTTTTGAATGAAAGGAGGAAAACCCCTTGCTAAAGGTTACTTGCCTTCAAACACTTCTGGTGCCATCCAGGCTGCACTTCCTTTGTTGTTGGTCATGTGTGTCTGGATGTCACAGGCTGTCCCAAAGTCGCAGATCTTCAACACTGTGCCACCCTGTACAAGTAGCAGACTGAAACACGTGGCTATGGTTTAGGTTCAGAGAGTAGAACCTCATTAACCTCTAGAAGTCTAAGCTGTTGGGGGGAATTTTAGTGAGACTAGCGATTTTCAGGATGTCTCATGATCTGAAAAACACAGCTGTAGCTCGGCCACTTTCCACCCCAGATGCAGAAGGCTGACATTGCAGTGGATTGAGACGCAGCCTATGCAAAAAAACTGATATCTCTAGCTTAAACTGACGGATTCTGATGGGATTTAAAAATGATTTACTTAGATGTGTTAATAGACCCTTCAGGATTAAATATACAGTACCAGTCAAAAGTTTGGACACAGCTACTTATTCAAGGGTTTTTCTTTATTTTTTAAAAACTATTTTCTACATTGTAGAAAAATAGTGAAGACATCAAAACTATGGAATAACACATACAGAATCATGTAGTAACCAAAGAAAGTGTTAAACTAATCAAAAAAATATTTTAAATTCTTCAAAGTAGCCACCCTTTGCCTTGATGACAGCTTTGCACACTCTTGGCATTCTCTCAACCAGCTTCACCTGGAATGCTTTTCCAACAGTCTTGAAGGAGTTCCCACATATGGTGAGCACTTGTTGGTTGCTTTTCCTTCACTCTGCAGTCCAACTCATCCCAAACCATCTCAATTGGGTTGAGGTCGAGTGATTGTGGAGGCCAGGTCGGCTGATGCAGCCCTCATCACTCTCCTTCTTGGTCAAATAGCCCTTACACAGCCTGGAAGTGTGTTGGGTCATTGTCCTGTTGAAAAAAACAAATGACAGCCCCACTAAGTGCAAACCAGATGGGATGGCGTATCGCTGCAAAATGCTGTGGCAGCCATGCTGGTTAAGTGTGCCTTCAATTCGAAATAAATCACTGACAGTATCACCAGCACAGCACCCCCACACCATCACAGCTTCTCTTCCATGCTTCACGGTGGGAACCACACATGCAGAGATCATCCGTTCACCTACTCTGCGTCTCACAAAGACATGGCGGCTGGAACCAAAAATCTCACATTTGGACCAAAGGACAGATTTGCACCGGTCTAATGTCCATTGCTCATGTTTCTTGGCTCAAGCAAGTCTCTTCTTCTTATTGTTGTTGTCGTGATGTTGGTACCATTAATGCGATGACGATTATTTTATCTAATCAATTAACTATGTTTAATTATTACGATGATTAAACTAATCATGTAACAATTAACTCATTAGCAATCTTGGGTCACCACGGAAAGTTTGTTATAATGAGTTACCGTTTCCCAAATTAACTCTACAGATATAAATATATCGTTATACCAGTCATCCATTAATTATCATTATTACCTCATCAGTCTCATTCAGAACGTTGTTGACTTCAAATCTGCACCAACCCTAGTCTCCAGGATGAATCAGCGATACACAAATTGGCTTAATTATTTATTTACTAACTAAATAAATAACACAGAATTACATAAACACACACAGGATAGATTATACATTGGTTACTAACATGATGCAATGAAAAGTCACTAGTGGATTAACCCGATATGATGGCTGGTTACATAATTTTAAAAATGTTTTATTATTTTTTATTTAACCTTTTTTAAACTAGGCAAGTCAGTTAAAAACAAATTCTTATTTAAAATGACACCCTACCGGGGAACAGTGGCAGAATGACAGATTTTTACCTTGTTAGCTCAGGGATTCGATCCAACAACCTTTCGGCTACTGGCCCAATGCTCTAACCACTAGGCTACCTGCCACGGGGTGGTTGGCGGAGCCGAGGAGTGAACCAGAGCCAGTCTGGGAGAAGAGGGAGAAATTGGAGGAGAGTGACCGGAGAGAGTCAGAGACCGTCAGTGGGTTGACGGAGAAATTGGAGGAGAGAGAAATGAGAGAGTTGTTGTGTTGATGTATGATGCACGACATTTGCCCTAAGGAGCGTGTTATCAGTCTGATGCCACCTGAGTCAGCTCTCTGTACTTGTCCTGAGGAGTGTGCTATCAGTCTAGTAAAATCTGTGCCAGATCCACGCACCAGGTCTCCAGTGCGCCTCCACAGCCCAGTACGTCCTGTGCCAGCTCCCCGCACTCGCCGTGCGAAGTGTGTCATCGTTCAGGTACAATTTGTGCCGGCTCCACGCACCAGGTCTCCAGTGCGCCTCCACAGCCCAGTACATCCTGTGCTAGCTCCCCACACTCACTGTGTGAAGGTTGTCATCTGTTCTGTACCAATTGTGCCGGCTCCACGCACCAGGTCTCCAGTATGTCTCCCCAGTCCAGTACGTCCTGTGCCTGCTACTCGCACTTGAAGTGGGTGTCACCAGTCTGGTATCACCTATGCCGTCTCCACGCACTAGGCCTCAAGCGCGCCTTCCCAGTACGGTACGTCCTGTGTCTCATCCTCGTGCCACCTGTGCCGGCTAGATGTGCCACCTGTGCCGGCTAGATGCCCACCCGGACCCTCCCCTATAGAGTCAGGTTTTGCCGCACCTTTGGGGGGAACCGATTTCACGCTGCGCTTTGTTCCGAGACACTATGACAGGGATACATAGTGGAGTGGTAACGCGCGTGCAAGCAGTTGCTCCCGACACCACTTGGGTAAACTGCCGCATCCACCGAGAGGCTCTTGCTGCCAAGGGAATGCCTGACAGCTTGAAAGACGTTTTGCACACTACAGTGAAAATGGTTAACTTTGTTAAAGCGAGGCCCCTGAACTCTCATGTATTTTCTGCATTATGCAATGATATGGGCAGCGACCATGTAACGCTTTTACAACATACAGAAATATGCTGGTTATCAAGGGACAGAAATGTGATATGTGCTGGTTATCAATTCTTTTTTTGCTGAGTTTAGGATTTTACTTTTTTTCTCACCTTTATTTAACCAGGTAGGCTAGTTGAGAACAAGTTCTCATTTGCAACTGAGACCTGGCCAAGATAAAGCAAAGCAGTTCGACACATACAACAACACAGATTACAGGGACTCTCCACAACTATATTCAATGTGCGGGACAAAATTGAGTCTATGATTAAGAAGTTGGAGCTATTTTCTGTCTGCATTAACAAGGACAACACAGGTCTTTCCATCACTGTATGATTTTTTTGCTTGCAAATTAACTCAAGCTTACGGACAATGTCAAATGTGATATAGCGAAGCACCTGAGTGAACTTACTCAGGTACTGTCCCGAAACGGATGACACAAACAACTGGTTTCTTTATCCCTTTCAGGGAGACAGGACGGACAGCTGATCATCCTCACAGTAGCAGACCACGTGTAACAACACCTGCACAGGGTAGGTACATCCGAACATCACACCTGCGGGACAGATACAGGATTGCAACAACAACTGCCCGAATTACACCAGGAATGCACAATCCCTCCATCAGTGCTCAGACTGTCCGCAATAGGCTGAGAGAGGCTGGACTGAGGGCTTGTAGGCCTGTCGTAAGGCAGGTCCTCACCAGACATCACCGGCAACAACGTCACCTACTCTGGCGCGGGATTGATTTGTAGGTGGAGGGTCCGTCAGGTTCTGGGGTGGTGTGTCACAGCATCATCGGACTGAGCTTGTTGTCATTGCAGGCAATCTCAACGCTGTGTGTTACAGGGAAGACATCCCCCTCCCTCATGTGATACCCTTCCTGCAGGCTCATCCTGACATGACCCTCCAGCATGACAATGCCACCAGCCATACTGTTTGTTCTGTGCATGATTTCCTGCAAGACAGGAATGTCAGTGTTCTGCCATGGTCAGTGGAGAGCCCGGATGTCAATCCCATTGAGCACGTCTGTGACCTGTTTGATCGGAGGGTGAGGGCTAGAGCCACCCCCCCCCCCCCAGAAATGTCCGGGAACCTGCAGGTGCCTTGGTGGAAGAGTGGGGTAACATCTCACAGCAAGAACTGGCAAATCTGGTGCAGTCCATGAGGAGGATGTGCACTGCAGTACTGGTGGTCACACCAGACACTGACTGTTACTTTTGATTTTGACCCCCCCTTTGTTCAGGGACACATTATTCCATTTCTGTTGGTCACATGTCTGTGGAACTTGTTCAGTTTACGTCATAGTTGTTGAATCTTGTTATGTTCATACAAATATTTACACATGTTAAGTTTGCTGAAAATAAACGCAGTTGACAGTGAGAGGACATTTCTTTTTTTGCTGAGTTCATTTACGACCGTCATAAAACTGCATAACTCCATCCCTCTCCCCCTCTGTGGGAGAGAGAGGGTGCTGTAGAGCTGATCCACTGTAACCTGATCCTTCGGATCTGCACAGGAAAGTCATGAGTGTCCTTTAGTTGTGGTTTCTTTGCAGCAGTTCGACCATGAAGGCCTGATTCACGCAGTCTCCTCTGAATAGTTGATGCTGATATGTGTCTGTTACTGGAACTCTGTGAAGCATTTATTTGAGGTGCAATCTGAGGTGCAGTTAACTCTAATGAACTTATCCTCTGCAGCAGAGGTATC
This sequence comes from Oncorhynchus tshawytscha, assembly GCF_018296145.1. Lineage (NCBI taxonomy): Eukaryota > Metazoa > Chordata > Actinopteri > Salmoniformes > Salmonidae > Oncorhynchus > Oncorhynchus tshawytscha. Next base: position 40,145,698 of record NC_056439.1, on the reverse strand, counting down.
TCTGGGTCTTCCTTTCCTGTGGGTCTTCCTTTTCCAGACCCTTTCCTGGGTCTTCATGAGAGCCAGTTTCATCATAGCGTTTGATGGTTTTTGGAACTGCACTTGAAGAAATTTTAAAAGTTCTTAATTTTCCGAATTCACTGACCTTCATGTCTTAAAGTAATGATGGACTTTTCTTATTTGAGCTGTTCTTGACATAATGGACTAGGTCTTTTACCAAATAGGGCTATATTTTGTATACCAAACCTACCTTGTCACAACACAACTGATTGTCTCAAACACATTAAGGAAATAAATTCCACAAATGAACTTTTAACAAGGCACACCTGTTAATTGAAATGCATTCCAGGTGACTACCTCATGAAGCTGATTGAGAGAATGCCAATGCGCAAAGCTGTCATCAAGGCAAAGGGTGGTTAATTTGAAGAATCTCATATATATTTTGATTTGTTAAACACTTTTTTAGTTACTACAAGATTCCATGTGTCATTTCATAATTGTGATGTCTTCACTATTATTCTACAATGTAGAAATTAGTAAAAATATAGAAAAACCCTCGAATGAGTAGGTGTGTCCAAACTTTTGACTGGTACCATATATACATTTTTTTTAAGTACTGTAAACAGATTGCAAAATTCTGGTAACTTTGCCACAATTCCCTGGGTTTCCAGAAATCTTGGTTGGAGGACTCCAGAATTTTCTGCTTATTCCCTCGTAATTCCAGGGATCTTCCCACCAGGATTTCTGGAAAACTGAGGAAATTTGGGAAAGTTCCTGGAATTTTGCAACCCTGAAACAGGCAGTTAAGCAACAGCACAAACAAAAGGGCCATACTTTGGTGGTTTGAGGTCTCTGTGAATGAGGGCCTTGGGTTTCATGGCGTGGAGATAGGATACACCCTGAGCACACTGCAGACACCAGCTCATAGCGTGGGATGCACTGTACTGGGGCAGGGGCTCAGCTCCATGCAGCACTTGGAATGGACAGACAACACAGTCAAGAGAAAGAGAGAGAGAAAGAGAGAGAGAGAGAGAGAGAGAGAGAGAGAGAGAGAGAGAGAGAGAGAGAGAAAGACGGGTGGGGCGCACAGAACAGACAGAGATACAATATTAACCATGGTAACTGGCACAGACCCTCACAGATCATGATTGAACAATGACATACAGTAAGAATCCCTTACACAAGACACCACACTGAACTAGACAGAAATATAGTGGGATATTGATACACTGTTAAATGCACTTCGACTAAGATGAGGGATTCAAGCTATGGTTGGCAAATAGAAGTACTAACAATATACTTATTGAAATAGCTAAGAAATGACATGAAAGAAAATACTATGTTGAAATGAAGCTGAATTATTTTCTTACCATTGTATAAGGAGCCACCCTCAGCATATTCCATAACAAGACACACCTGTGTGAGAATGTTACAATCATTGTGATAAAAAGGGAAAAACACTTAGTGTATGAGATTGCAAACGTGGTGTTGATATAGAGGAAAATCTGTAGACCTATTAAATGAATAATAAATCACTAATAAATGAATAATTACGCATGGGCCTAAAATATATAATTGAACACCAGGCAAATCATACTAAGAAGACAACTCTCCTGAATGTACTCACTGGATTATCACATGAGCCATAGAGCTTGACAATATTTGGGTGATTTACTCTGGAAAGCTGGCGGAGCTGGATGAAGAAGGAGACATGGATAAGTGAAATGGATCTCACCATCTTAACATTCATGTATTGCTTCATTTACATTGTAATTGGATATCATTTGACTGCTGCTACCTAATATCAAAAGAGTCCATAAATGTTAGCGGGAATTTTTATATTGGGATAACAAAACTTATTTCAACAATAGACTAGACCCCAAAAAACAGGGTTAAATGAAACACGATGCTTTACAGCAGGTAAGGAGAGGAGGTTCCTGTACCTCTACTACAAAAGCTTTCCTCTCAGATTCACTCTCTATGGTCTTGATGGCTACATCTTTGCCTTTCCATTTAGCCTTGAAGACAACTCCAAATGTCCCTCTGCCAACAACCTGGAGAAACACAAAGAAATAAATGTCACACATATAAAACACAGCAGCTCTAGTCTAGTAACATGCTTTCAAGGAAAATGTTATGTTTTCACAATAATGTATATAAACCTTGGATTGCTGATGCTATGTATTGGCCAATGAGAGGCGTTGATGCAGTCAGAAGAAGCAGTCATCCATAGGAATTAATGGAATTCTACAGTATTTCAATTAAATGTTTCAAGGTCAAAAATATACAGTAGCAGTCAAAAGTTTGGACACACCTACTCATTCAAGGGCTTTTCTTATTTTATACTATTTCCCACATTGTAGAATAATAGTGAAGATGTAGAACATGTAGAACATAGTAAAAAGAATGAAAAACCCTGGTATGAGTAGGTGTCTAAACTTTCAGCTAGTACTGTATTTTATATACGTTAAAGAAAATATTTCTATATTTTGTTTCATGTTTAACTTACATAGTACAATTTGAAACTATGCATTAAGGTGTCTGTAATAGAATAAATATGGAAAAAACAAATGTAGACATTAATAAATGCATTTCTATAACTTCCAAAATATTTTTTTTACAATGGTGGGGTAGTGCCAAGATGGAGACGAGGTGGTATATATAAATAGTGAGTATATAAATAATTGTGTTTTAATTTCTGTCCCTTCTGTGAGTCCTGGACAAAGGGTCCTCTTCTAGGTTATAATCTGACATGTTGCTGAGTAGTGGTCGGTAATTTTCTGTATAATCTACTAAAGCAATAAAGCCAGAGGAAACATGGTATATGGCTAATATACCACGGCTAATGGCTGTTCTTAAGCACAACACAACACGGAGTGCCTGGACACAGCCCTTAGCCGTGGTGTATTAGCCATATATCACAAACCCACGAGGTGCCTTACTGCTATTATAAACTGGTTATCAACGTAATTAGAGCAGTAAAAATAAATGCTTTGTCATACCCGTGGTATACGGTCTGATATACCATGGTTGTCAGCCAATCAGCATTCAGGGCTTGAACCACCCCGTTTATAAAAATCATTAGATACTGCTGGTGTTTTGAAAGAGGTAGCCTATCTTGGCTCCATAGTTGAAACTGACACAGAAGTGGCATGGATGATCACAACACTAAACTTCTATTCAACAAGGTTACTGTAATTTCCCCTCACAAAAGGCGAATTGTTTGGTACTATAGGCAGCTATCATACGACACTTACCTCTTCAACTTCTATGTCCTCATATTCTATCTCTTCGAAGGGATAGCCAGGAGGAGTCTCAAGCATCTTGAAGGCTGTAAGGATTCCGCAGAGCAAGCTAGAATACAACAGGCTGTATTAGCATACTGTCTGCCGTTAAACTGACCAGTCAGTTATTTAGACACAGGATTTATTTTCATGTTGCAGCGCTAGATATTTCATGCCACAAACTGGGTTGCACAACCCCTCCATAATAATTTCCATTCGCTGTTGAAACATACATCAGGAAGTAAGAAGCTGTCCACTCCAGCAAGCCGCTGTTTCGAACACTCAGGACGAAGAGTTACATTGTATCAAAAGCGATAAACTAGGACAAGCTGTTTATCATCATTATGTATGACGTTTTGTTACATCCAACGTGGAAAAATCAAATGGCATGAACAGCAAATTAGAACGAGTTTGATAATGTCAGAGTCATAACAAATGCCGTTTGTTCTATGGTTTGCGCAGTGAAATGTTCGCAGGCTTGTGGTGCATTCAAGAACAGTACACGGTTCATATTATGCAAAAGCCGGTGCTGTCCTCTCAAGATGCATCCCAGGTTTAAACCCCGTGTGAAAAAGCAGCACCAATAGATTTAACATATTATTATTTTACTGGCACCAATGTAATTATCGATTCAAGCCTGAAGGGTAGGCGTTTTTTGCTGTGTTTGAATTGTCAACCTTTGCTGACCTTGAACAAAGCTCAATTTTATTTGTTGAACCTGCCTTCCTGAGCCATAGAGGGCGACGTACACGAAATCGTCTCTGTAAAAGTGCCTTGAGATTGTATTTTATGGTTAGCGATGTGTCATCACAATACAGTCAGTCATTGGTCATCACCAAAACACTTGAAGTAAAGGGTTGAAACGGTGCAAATATTAACGAAATCCACTGACAGCAACACCTTGTACATGTATTTGTTTGCTAACATTCATGGAAACGATACATATTTCAACGCAAAGGATCCCTGAGGAGTCTTGTCTTCTTGATTAGCGCTAACTTCATCATACTGCAACGTTGTTGTTTCCCCGTTGGACTGCAGCTGCAAGCTAACGTTAGCTTAGCTGGCTAATTCCCTGTATCCCCTCTGCCTCGTCGGGACGGGGTCGAAATGTCCTGCTGCCTGCTCGAGTTCTGCCGGGTCCAAGAACTCAAAGCAGTCCGGGAGTTCTTGTTCCAGAACCAGCAAAACAACCCTTCTTTGGGGGACAAGAAAACAGGTAAGTTAACTAGCTAACGCTCAGCTCTGGGCGAGCTAAATTGCTGGTTATGACCAACTTGTTTGATTGCTTTGAAAAAAGAGACGAGGTATACAAACCGCAACATTTGCTATAGACTTATAAAGTGTGTGTGTGTGTGTGTAAAAAAAAAATTGAGACCAAATAATGGTTCACAAATTGCACAACTTGTTGTTGACAATCCAGTTGAAATTAGACTGTAATTTGTTCTATGGGCTACGTCACTTGTCATCTCATGCCTGCAGAATCTGACAACTCTCTCTGACAACTCAAGTCGCAAATTTTGTTCCAGTGTTCTAAGTGCTACAAATACCAGGGAGTGTAAAGAATGCACGTATTCCTATGTCTCTTTAAATCTTTGACCTGTCACATCATGAATAATAGAATTAGAGATTATAGCAGTTGATGAGCGCAAGGTGTAGTGCAGGTGAGACCTGGAGAGCTGCAGTACCAGCGGGAGGCAGATGAAGATGGAAAGAGGGAGGAAGGAGGGGGGATTTGCCCTTTGTCATATGAGTCATCCTACAGGAGGGCGCTTGAACAGATTACCGCATGATGCTGTACAAAGGAAGACACACTCACACACATAAGCATACATACACATACTCAAAGCCCTGAGCCATTGTACATGGATGTTGCAGTCAGACTATGTCAACAGGAGTCCCACTGTCAATGCGAGTTCTGTTAATCTCTTTCCTTCTCCCACTTACTGATATTTATAGCATCTCCAACTTCATCTCTTCTCTCTTTGGGTCGGGGGAGGTCTCTTGTACTTGATGCTCAGCTTTCTCTCCGCCTTCTTTGTTAGTTTGCCCCTGCCAGTCCAAAGATGTGTGTACAAGTGTGTATCATGCATCACCTGATTTTGATAAATGTTTAGCTTTATAGCCTAACTATTATAATAATAATATATGCCATTTAGCAGACACTTTTACCAAAGCGACTTAGTCATGTGTGCATACATTTTACTTATGGGTGGTCCCAGGAATTAAATCCACTGCCCTGGCATTAAAAGCACCATGCTCTACCAGCTGAGTTACAAATAACCACTAACATTTTAACTGACAATTGACTCTGGATTGCACCACCTAATAGTTGTGATTGATCTCTCTCGCTCAGAGAATGAGCTGGCCTGGGACGACTCAGACTGGGGGTCATGGGATAACCCTGAGGCCAAAGAAGATGGCAGTGGCACCACCACGGTCAGTTTGTCTGTCTCTTACACTATCTATATTCTTTAACTGAAGACTAGCCTAAATCAGACAGCACCCTTCCATAGCCCTCTGTGATCTATAAGGTTTGGTCCTGTTGTTGTGTTCCTTAGGGGGTGGAGGAGGACAGTGCTGCAGGGAGTGCCCCCTGGCTGCAGGACTGTGTGGTTTCTCTGTCTCCCTGCTCAGACCTGATGGTCGTTGCCAAAGACCACAAGGCTGTGTTTCTCTCAGGTATGTGTCCCAAAACACAGACACGCATGTTAATGTACACACACATGCTCTCTACCCTACCCTTATTAAGGCTACATGAAACAAAGTCAATGTCCTCAAATACTTAATAAACATCTCCCCAATGACACATACACTGCTGATGGCGGGGTGTGTGTTGACATTGTCTCCTCTTTCTTGCAGCGAAGTGGCGGACAGATGATGGCGGCCGAGAGGAGATGACCCTGGCTGTGTCCTGGAGTGGAACTCTCAGCACAGAGGAGGGGTGAGAGAACAGGGGGAGGAGGGAATGAGAGAACAGGGGGAATACGGGGGAGGAGGGGTTGGAGAGAACAGAAGGAGGAGTGGGGAGGGAGAGAGGGAGGAGGGGGTAGAGAACGGGAGGAGGAGTGGGAAGAGAACGGGAGGAGGAGTGGGAAGAGAACGGGAGGAGGAGTGGGAAGAGAACGGGAGGAGGAGTGGGAAGAGAACGGGAGGAGGAGTGGGAAGAGAACGGGAGGAGGAGTGGGGAGAACGGGAGGAGTGGGGGAAGAGAACGGGAGGAGGAGTGGGAAGAGAACGGGAGGAGGAGTGGGAAGAGAACGGGAGGAGGGGTGGGAAGAGAACGGGAGGAGGGGGTGGGAAGAGAACGGGAGGAGGGGGGTGGGAAGAGTGGGAGGGGGGTGGGAAGAGAACGGGAGGAGGGGGTGGGAAGAGAACGGGAGGAGGGGGTGGGAAGAGAACGGGAGGAGGGGGTGGGAAGAGAACGGGAGGAGGGGGGGGAGAGAACGGGAGGAGGGGGTGGGGAGAGAACGGGAGGAGGGGGTGGGGAGAGAACGGGAGGAGGGGGTGGGGAGAGAACGGGAGGAGGGGGTGGGGAGAGAACGGGAGGAGGGGGTGGGGAGAGAACGGGAGGAGGGGGGGGGAGAGAACGGGAGGAGGGGGTGGGGAGAGAACGGGAGGAGGGGGTGGGGAGAGAACGGGAGGAGGGGGTGGGGAGAGAACGGGGGAGGGGGGGGAGAGAACGGGAGGAGGGGGGGGAGAGAACGGGAGGAGGGGGGGGGAGAGAACGGGAGGAGGGGGGGGAGAGAACGGGGGAGGGGGGGGAGAGAACGGGAGGAGGGGGGGGGAGAGAACGGGGGGAGGAGGGGGGGAGAGAACGGGAGGAGGGGGGGAGAGAACGGGAGGAGGGGGGGGGAGAGAACGGGAGGAGGGGGGGGAGAGAACGGGAGGAGGGGGGGGGGAGAGAACGGGAGGAGGGGGGGGAGAGAACGGAGAGGGGGAGAGAACGGAGGAGGGAGGGGGAGAGAACGGAGGGGGGGGAGAGAACGGAGGAGGGGGGGAGGGAGACGGAACGGAGGGGGGAGAACGGAGGGGGGGGAGAGAACGGGGAGGAGGGGGGGAGAACGGAGGAGGGGGGGAAAGAGAACGGAGGAGGAGGAGCGGGAAGAAACATAAGGGTGGATGAATGAGAGAGGGGATTAGACTGAGAGAATGTGAGGAAAGGAAAGGACACAGAAAGAAGTCAAGATTAGATTCCAGATTCAATTCAATTCAATTGACTTTATTGACATGGCAAGTTCATTATTACTTACATTGTAAAAGTATGCATATCGACTGTGTGTGTGTGCGTGCCTGCCTCTTTACAGGGAGAGTGTGAGCAGTGTCATCTGTATACCTCTGGCCAGCCAGAAAAGGTAAGCCATCTAGTATGTCCGACACTGTCTGTGTGTGTGTCCATCCTCCACGTATGATCACTTGTGTGTACATATCAATGTGTATGTAGGTTTGTGTTCTAATGATAAGTATTAACTCTGTCTGTCGGTCTGTCTGTGTGTGTGTTCAGGAGTTCCACAGGTCGGCCAGACTGGACTTGTATTGTAGTGGGCTTCTCATCTGGTTATGTTCGCTTCTACACAGAGGTGCAGTACAGCAGTATTGACTTGTTACCTGGAAGTCTGGCTGGTGTGTTAATGTTATTCTAACAGTGGTGTTTTGTGTGTTTTTGTCAGAGTGGGGTCCTACTCCTAGCCCAGCTGTTGAATGAGGATCCTGTCCTGAGGCTCAAGTGTCGCACCTACGAGATCCCCCGCCACCCTGGTGTCACCGAGCAGGTACGGCTGTAGCACACACCAAAACACTGATAGCTGTCTGGGCCTGGGTATCAAGGTTCTTTTCATGACACTTTGTATTTATGAATTTCTCGCTCTCTCACTCTCTCTCTCTCTCTCTCTCTCTTAGCATGAGGAGCTGAGCATTCTTTACCCAGCAGCCCTGGTCACTATTGATGGCTTCAGTCTCTTTCAGTCTCTACGCGCCTGCAGAAACCAGGTGGCTCGAGGTACTGCTCTGTGTGTGTGTTTTGTGTCTGTCGAGGTACTGCTCCGTGTGTGTGTTTTGTGTCTGTCGAGGTACTGCTCCGTGTGTGTGTTTTGTGTCTGTCGAGGTACTGCTCCGTGTGTGTGTTTTGTGTCTGTCGAGGTACTGCTCCGTGTGTGTGTTTTGTGTCTGTCGAGGTACTGCTCCGTGTGTGTGTTTTGTGTCTGTCGAGGTACTGCTCCGTGTGTGTGTTTTGTGTCTGTCGAGGTACTGCTCCGTGTGTGTGTTTTGTGTCTGTCGAAGTACTGCTCCGTGTGTGTGTTTTGTGTCTGTCTAGGTACTGCTCCGTTTGTGTGTTTTGTGTCTGTCGAGGTACTGCTCCGTGTGTGTGTTTTGTGTCTGTCGAGGTACTGCTCCGTGTGTGTGTTTTGTGTCTGTCGAGTACTGCTCCGTGTGTGTGTTTTGTGTCTGTCGAGGTACTGCTCCGTGTGTGTGTTTTGTGTCTGTCGAGGTACTGCTCCGTGTGTGTGTTTTGTGTCTGTCGAGGTACTGCTCCGTGTGTGTGTTTTGTGTCTGTCGAGGTACTGCTCCGTGTGTGTGTTTTGTGTCTGTCCTGGTACTGCTCCGTGTGTGTGTTTTGTGTCTGTCGAGGTACTGCTCCGTGTGTGTGTTTTGTGTCTGTCGAGGTACTGCTCCGTGTGTGTGTTTTGTGTCTGTCGAGGTACTGCTCCGTGTGTGTGTTTTGTGTCTGTCGAGGTACTGCTCCGTGTGTGTGTTTTGTGTCTGTCGAGGTACTGCTCCGTGTGTGTGTTTTGTGTCTGTCGAGGTACTGCTCCGTGTGTGTGTTTTGTGTCTGTCGAGGTACTGCTCCGTGTGTGTGTTTTGTGTCTGTCGAGGTACTGCTCCGTGTGTGTGTTTTGTGTCTGTCGAGGTACTGCTCCGTGTGTGTGTTTTGTGTCTGTCGAGGTACTGCTCCGTGTGTGTGTTTTGTGTCTGTCGAGGTACTGCTCCGTGTGTGTGTTTTGTGTCTGTCGAGGTACTGCTCCGTGTGTGTGTTTTGTGTCTGTCGAGGTACTGCTCCGTGTGTGTGTTTTGTGTCTGTCGAGGTACTGCTCCGTGTGTGTGTTTTGTGTCTGTCGAGGTACTGCTCCGTGTGTGTGTTTTGTGTCTGTCGAGGTACTGCTCCGTGTGTGTGTTTTGTGTCTGTCGAGGTACTGCTCCGTGTGTGTGTTTTGTGTCTGTCGAGGTACTGTAGTAGCAGTAGAGGTACAGTGCTGTCAAAAAGGCTTTTCCCCTTTTTGACAGCAAATTAGAAATAATTTTCTCGATTTAAAAAAAAATATCTTTGATACATGTATGTTGTCAGATCTTCAACCATAACCTAATATTAGATAAAGGGAACCTGAGTTTACAAATAATAACAACAATTGATACTTATTTTATTTATTTAATTAACATGAAACACCCAATTCCCCTGTGTGAAGAAGTCATTGCCCCCTTACACTCAATAACTGGTTGTGCCACCTTGAGCTGCAATGAATGCAGCCAAGTGCTTCCTGTAGTTGTTGATCAGTCTCTCACATTGCTGTGGATTAATTTTTGGCTGTGGATTAATTTTCTGCTCGTTTAAAGTCCTGCCACAACATCTCAATTGGGATTAGGTCTGGACTAGAGGTCGACCGATTAATCGGACTGACCAATTAATTAGGCCCGATTTCAAGTGTTCATAGCCATCGGAAATCGGTATTTTTGGGCGCCGATTTTTATATATATATATATTTTATACCTTTATTTAACTAAGCAGGTCAGTTGAGAACACATTCTTATTTTCAATGATTGCCTAGGAACGGTGGGTTAACTGCCTTGTTCAGGGGCAGAACGACAGATTTTCACCTCGTCAGCTCAGTGGATCCATTCTTGCAACCTTACAGTTAACTAGTCCAACGCTCTAACCACCTGTCTCTCATTGCACTCCATGAGGAGACTGCCTGTTACATGAATGCAGTAGAAGCCAAGGTATGTTGCTAGCTAGCATTAAACTTATCTTATAAAAAACAATCAATCAATCATAATCACTAGTTATAACTACACATGGTTGATGATATTACTCATTTATCTAGCGTGTCCTGCGTTGCATATAATCGATGCAACGCTGGGGGATGATTTGAAAAAAGCACAATCATTGGACGACTGTACCTAACCATAAACACCAATGCCTTTCTTAAAATCAATACACAGAAGTATATATTTTTTTACCTGCATATTTAGCTAAAAGAAATCCAGGTTAGCAGGCAATATTAACCAGGTGGAATTGTGTCACTTCTCTTGCGTTCATTGCACACAGAGTCAGGGTATATGCAACAGTTTGGGCCGCCTGGCTCATTGCGAACTAATTTGCCAGAATTTTACGTAATTATGACATAACATTGAAGGTTGTGCAATGTAACAAGAATATTTAGACTTAGGGATGCCACCCGTTAGATAAAATACCGAACGGTCCCGTATTTCACTGAAATAATAAACATTTTGTTTTCAAAATTATAGTTTCCGGATTTGACCATATTAATGACCAAATTCTCATATTTCTGTGTGTTATGTTATAATTAAGTCTATGACTGATAGAGCAGTCTGACTGAGCGATGGTAGGCACCAGCAGGCTCGTAAGCATTCATTCAAACAGCACTTTGGTGCGTTTTGCCAGCAGCTCTTCGCAAGCACAGCGCTGTTTATGACTTCAAGCCTATCAGCCTAATGGCTGGTGTAACCAATGTGAAATAGCTAGCTAGTTAGCGGGGTGCCTACCACTCGGTCTGAGACTTGGAGTGGTTGTTCCCCTTGCTCTGCAAGGGTTCGCGGCTTTTGTGGAGCGATGGGTAACGCTGCTTGGAGTGTGGCTGTTGTCGATATGTTCCTGGTTCGAGCCCAGGTAGGGGTGAGGAGAGGGACGGAAGCTATACTGTTACACTAGCAATACTATAGTGCCTATAAGAACATCCAACAGTCAAAGGAATATGAAATACAAATGGTATAGAGAGAAATAGTCCTATAAATACTATATTAACTACAACCTAAAACCTCTTACCTTAGAATATTGAAGTCTCATGTTAAAAGGAACCACCAACTTTCATATGTTCTTATGTTCTGAGCAAGGAACTCAAACATGAGCTTTTTTACATGGCACATATTGCACTCTTACTTCTCCAACACTTTGTTTTGGCATTTTTTAAACCAAATTGAACATGTTTCATTATTTATTTGAGGCTAAATTGATGTTTATTGATGTATTATATTAAGTTAAAATAAGTGTTCATTCAGTATTATTGTAATTGTCATTATTACAAATATTTTAAAAATTAAATCGTCCGATTAATCGGAATCTGCTTTTTTTGGTCCTCCAATAATCGGTATCGGTGTTGAAAAATCATAATCGGTCGACCTCTAGTCTGGACATTGACTAAGCCATTTCAAAACTTCAAAATTGTTACTTTTTAACCATGTTCATGTAGACTTGACTGTGTGTTTTGGATCATTGTCTTGCTGCATGACCCAGCTGCCCTTCAGCTTCAGCTCACAGACGGATGGCCTGACATTCTCCTATAGAATTCTCTGATACAGAGCAGAATGTATTCTTGACCGTTGGTATAAGGTTTTTACTGTGGAATGCAGTGTTTGGCTTTCGCCAGGCATAATGGGACCCATGTCTTCCAAAAACATATACTTTTTACTTATCTGTCCATAGAATATTCATCCTAGAGTTTTGATGACCATCCAGGTGTTTCCAGGTGCTTTTTGGCCATCTTGAGTCAACTTTTTGGATGAGATGAGTCCCATTTATGTCTGGCGAAAACCAAAAACTGCATTCCACAGTTAGTTACGACAGTGCAGCAATATCTAACAAGTAATCTAACAATTCTGCAAAAATTACCTTGTACACACAAATCTAAGTAAAGGAATGGAATAAGTATAAGTATAAATATATGGATGAGCAATGACAGGGTGGCATAGGCTAAGATGCAATAGATGGTATAAAATACAGTATATACATATGAGATGAGTAATGCAAGATATGTAAACATTATAAAACCTCTTGAGCCTACTTGAGACGCAGACGTCCCACCTAGAGCTCTGGAAATGCAAATGCGCTACGCTACACGCTAATAGTATTAGTTAAAACGCAAACGTTCATTAAAATACACATGCTTGGTATTGAAATAAAGCTACAGTCATTGTGAATCTAGCCACCGAGTCAGATTTTTAAAATGCTTTTCGGCGAAAGCATGAGAAGCTATTATCTGATAGCATGCAACACCCCAAAAGACCCGTAGGGGATGTAAACAAAAGAATTAGCATAGTCGGCGCTACACAAACCGCACAATAAAATATAAAACATTAATTACCTTTGACCATCTTCTTTCTTGGCACACCTTGATGTCCCATAATCAATACTGGGTCTTTTTTGGATTAAATCGGTCCATATATAGCCTAGATATCGATCTATGAAGACTGTGTGATAAACGGAAAAAAATAGCGTTTCATAACGTAACGTCATTTTTTAAAAGTTAAAAATTCGACGATAAACTTTCACAAAACACTTCGAAATACCTTTCTAATGCAACTTTAGGTATAACTACACGTTAATAAGCTATAAAAATCATCAGGAGGCGATGTAAATTCGATAGTTGGTCGTGTGGAAAAATGTCCGGAAAAACACAGAGACAATGCCTCAGGTTGGTGGTCGGAGGGAATCGGTTCCCTTTGGTCGGATCTACCAAGAATCAAATCAGAATCAAATGAGGAGACTCTATACATCCTGTGGAAGCTGTAGGTACTGCAAGCTCGGCCTCATTTAATACGGTTCACCTTTAACAATGGGTTGAAGTGGCGCATGGATATTTTTTCCCATCTCCAGTGATCAGATTTTCCTGCGCTTTTCGATGAAACAGACGTTCTGTTATAGTCACAGCCGTGATTTAAACAGTTTTGGAAACGTCTGAGTGTTTTCTATACACACATACTAATCATATGCATATACTATATTCCTGGCCTGAGTAGCAGGACGCCAAAATGTTGCGCGATTTTTAACAGAATTTCCGAAAAAGTAGGGGGGAGGCTTAACAGGTTTAATTAAAGTGACTAGTGATCCATTTATTAAAGTGGCCAATGATTTCAAGTCTGTATGTAGGCAGCAGCCTCTCTGTGTTAGTGATGGCACTGTGTTGCCATACCAATGGTAAATCATCATGGTGGTGGTAGTGTGATGGTTTGAGGATGCTTTGCTACCTTAGGACCTGGACAACTTGCCTGAATAGAAGGAACCATGAATTCTGCTCTGTATCAGAGAATTCTACAGGAGAATGTCAGGCCATCCGTCTGCAAGTTGAAGTGCAGCTGGGTCATGCAGCAAGACAATGATCCAAAACACACAATCAAGTCTACATGAACATGGTTAAAAAGCAACACATTTGGAATAGCCTAGTCAAAGTCTAGACCTAATCCCTATTGAGATGTTGTGGTAGGACTTGAAACGAGCAGTTTATTATTGAAAACCCACATATGTCACTGAGTTAAAGCAGTTCTGCATGGAAGATTGGGCCAAAATTCCTTCACAGTGATGTGAGAGACTGATCAACAACTACAGGAACCGTTTGGTTGGAGTCTTTGCAGCTAAAGGTGGCACAAACAGTTATTGAGTGTAAGGCAATTACACACAGGGGCATTGCGTGTTGCATAACTTTGTTTATAAAATATGTATGTCATTGTTGTGTTATTTGTACACTCAGGTCCCCTTTATCTAAAATTAGGTTTTGGTTAAAGATCTGATAACATTCAGTATAAAAAAATGCAACAGTAGAAAAAATTAGCAAGGGGGAAATACTTTTTCACAGCGCTGTAGGTTAGTGTTCGTAGTTGTAAAACTAGTTGCAGTACCATAGTAATTGTGCTATAAAAGGTTACATGATGTTTAATAGAACCATTTTCTCTATTTGCTGGCTGGGTTGACAGAGTTTGCCAGAAAGGATGCAGGTACTGACACACGTACAAAAGCTAGTATTTGACACTTAGAGTAGTACATGTAGTATTTTTGGGGGTATATTTTGTGTATTGTGGCTTGAGGTGATTTTAGTCATGCCACACCATTTACGCAACTCTTTCCTTCATCTCCTCTTTCTCTGGCAACCCTCACTTCCTTAACCTCTTTCTCCAAACCCCTTCTCTTACTCATTATTCCTAACTTTCTGTGTCTTTACCGCTCTCTCTCCCTACTCGGCCCCTCAGCAGCGGCAGCAGGCAGTGAGGTGGTCCATCCTCCTCCTCTGGCCTATAAGAAGTGGGGTCTACAGGATATGGACACCATCGTAGACCACAGCAGCGTGGGTGAGAGAGTCGAGGAGGGAGGGTCAGATGGGTGGAGGGGCACAGGGAGTGGATGGGGGGGGCTGGAGGGAGAGTGGCAGGAGGACAGGGAGTTGGGCAGGAGGACAGGTGCATGGTGAACAGAAGTTGGAGAAGATTATGGATTCTGGTTGACAGACAGTGAAAGTGTAGCTATGTTCGCCATTATAACGGTACTCTCTCTCTCCGCCCCTCCCTCCCTTGTCAGGTATAATGACGCTGTGTGTGTTTGACCAGATGAAGAATGCGTCTATCCTGGGGGGTTTCCATGCCTCTGTGAAGGGCAGCCCCCCCGCCATGAGTCAGTACATAACTGTGGGGGGAGGACCCTACACAGGCTTCTACTATGCCATTGAGGTGTGTGTTGTCCATCTTTTTCTTCACCTCATGCCTGTCTATTTATCTCCTTGAGAGATTGGTAGTTACTCTTTAAGAAGTAAGCACAGTTGGCATTAGTTCAGACCAGTAGCAGTGATTTTTGACTTTTCTATTCCCTCTAGAGCAGAGATGGGCAATAATTTTGGCTCGTGGGCCACATCAGGATTTCTAAATTCAGAGGAGGGATGTTATTTTGAAAAAGGGCAGTTATTTGAACATTTATAAAGGTCCATTATAATTTCTACATACTTTCTATCTAGCCTGTAGTGTTATTTTAACCCAAAATAGTTTACCCCCCACCCCCAAAAAATGGTTTTTACTCAAATCTCCCGCCGACTGGATTGCCTTATTTTTCCCACCCCTGCTGTAAACAGAGCGGAGATTTCCACCAAATCAGCACGAAAATGTCCAGTCATAAAAGATTGTTTTTATCTCTCTCCAGGGTAGCTCCCAGCCTCTCCTCTCCCATGTGGCTCTGGCTGTGGCGAGCAAACTCACATCGGCCTTGTTCAGCGCCGCCAGGTGCGTGTGTGTTTTTCTTGGTGATTGTATGTATGAGTCTTTTCCCGGTTGTCAGTATCTTGGCCTCCTGCTCCCTTTAATCATGGTGAGTATTCCCTGTGGTGCTGTGTGTGGGTGTGTTGATACGGCTGGGCCTTCACTGAGCCATGCTACCTCTGATACAGCCACACAGGACACAAAGCAGCAACATCAATACACTGATATATAGCCTCTCTTCCCTGACAACTAATTAAATATAACTCTGTATGTCCTCTCCCTCTTCTCCCTCTGTCTGTCTTCTGCATGGCTTCTTTCTTTCTGCACTCTTTCTCTCCCCTTTCCTTCTCTCTCTCCTATCTTGCCTTTCTTTCGCATTGATCTCTTTCGCTCTCTCGTCAGTGGGTGGCTGGGCTGGAAGAAACAGAGTGAGGAGGAGCCAACTCAGAAACAGAAGCCCAAGGTGGAGCCGGCCACGCCCATGGCAGTCAGGTGACCAACACCATCCCTTTTGTCAGAAGAACTAGGGAACTGTTTGTGCTGCACATGCAATCTACGCAGTCAAATTGCCAAGTTATCTTTTTATTAACTTTAACATGAATCAATTAGCCTTTTATTTTTTTTTACATTTCTCACTTAACTGATTGCCTAGCCCAAACTCCTTCCTCCCTCTCGTGTCCCGCCCTCAGGTTTGGTCTCCCAGACTCGCGGCGCCACGGGGAGTTCATCTGTCTGTCCCCCTGTAACACTCTGGCTGG
Organism: Oncorhynchus tshawytscha; assembly: GCF_018296145.1. Lineage (NCBI taxonomy): Eukaryota > Metazoa > Chordata > Actinopteri > Salmoniformes > Salmonidae > Oncorhynchus > Oncorhynchus tshawytscha. Next base: position 40,129,413 of record NC_056439.1, on the reverse strand, counting down.
GGTCACGGACGACTTCGGCAGGGTCACGCTGCTTGACGTGGGAAGAGGCATAGCTATCCGCATGTGGAAGGGTGAAAGAGAATTCTCCCTTCAACACTCAACAGTAGGGCCGGAACGATATCAGTATCATTAGTATCGTGGCAAGAAAACAAAATATGAAAACAGGCCTAATGTTGGAAACAAACATCATTATGTCATCCAGAGTCACATTTATTTCCAAGCTATAGTACACAATATTCAACATATAGCAGGTTTTTAAAGGACCAAAGAGTTTGGTCTGCTTCTTGTTTTCATTTTTGCCATGGAAAAAATATTGCAATACTGGTATCATCACAGCCCAACTCATCAGCAAATTAATTATCTGGTTTAGTATAAAGACAGCTAATGTTGAGTAGGGTCTAGTGTTTGACTTGGAAAAAGGCCCTACTTATTTATCTAGTTATAATAACCTATTTCTGTGTTTTTCCAGGATACCGGGATGCCCAGCTGGGTTGGGTACAGGTGTCTGAGGGGCGGGGCGAGCGCGAGTCCTCACCCTCTGCACCCCTCCCTCGGCGCCACGCCCAGTTCCTGGTCATCTATGCACCCAGGAGAGGCATCCTGGAGGTGTGGGGCACACAGCAGGGGCCCAGAGTAGGAGCCTTCACTGTAGGGAAACACTGCAGGTACACACACACACACACACACACACACACACACACACACACATTCAGTTCTAATCGTATGTTTCTAGAGCATTTGAACTACTTTAACCAGTAACCATTTCCTTCTCTCCTATGTGTGTATGTGTCAGGTTGCTGTATGCAGGCTACCGGCTGATGGGGGTGAACAGTGTGACTAGTCAGGGCTGGCTGCTCCACACACAGCAGGTGTGTCTGTTTGACCCTGCTACTGGAGTGCTACGCACTGTCACTGTCCCCTTCCATCTGGCCCTCAGGTGACTTTTCACACTAACACACACTTCGTAGTACAGTTGGGACATCTTGGGAAGATCAGGAGTACAATTCTTGTATTGTGAAAGATTCCACATATATAGTGCATTCGAAAAGTATTCAGACTCCTTGACTTTTACCACATTTTGTTACATTACAACCCTATTCTAAAATGAATAAAATCGTTTTTTAAATTTTTGCAAATGTATTACAAATAAAAAGCTGAAATATCACATTTACATAAGTATTCAGACACTTTACTCAGTACTTCGTTGAAGCACCTTTGGCAGCAATTACAGACAAGTTTTTTGGGGGTATGACGCTACAAGCTTGGCACACCTGTTTTTGGGGAGTTTCTCTCATCCTTCTCTGCAGATCCTCTCAAGCTCTGTCAGGTTGGATGGGGAGCGTTGCTGCACAGCTATTTTCAGGTCTCTCCAGAGATGTTCGATCGGGTTCCTGCCCGGGTTCTGGCTGGTTCACTCAAGGACATTCAGAGACCTGTCCCGATGCCTCTCCTGCATTGTCTTGGATGTGTGCTTAGGGTCGTTGTCCTGTTGGAAGGTGAACCTTTGCCCAGTATGAGGTCCTCAGCACTCTGGAGCAGGTTTTCATCAAGGATCTCTCTGTACTTTGCTCTGTTCATCTTTGCCTCGATCCTGACTAGTCTCCCAGTCCCTGTCACTGAAAAACCTCCCCACAGCATAATGCTGCCACCACCATGCTTCACTGTAGGGAAGGTGCCAGGTTTTCTCCAGATGTAACACTTGGCATTCAGGCCAAAGAGTTCAATCTTGGTTTCATCAGACCAGAGAATCTTGTTTCTCATGGTCTGAGAGTCCTTTAAGTGCCTTTTGGCAACTCCATACGGGCTGTCATGTGCCTTTCACTGAGGAGTGGCTTCTGTCTGGCCATTCTACCATAAAGGCCTGATTAGTGGAGTACTGCAGAGATGGTTGTCCTTCTGGAAGGTTCTCCCACCTCCACAGATGAACTCTGGAGCTCTGTCAGATGGACCTTTCTTGGTCACCACCCTGACCAAGGCCCTTTCCACCGATTGCTCAGTTTGCCCAGGCGGCCAACTCTAGGAAGAGTATAGGTGTTTCCAAATCTCTTCCATTTAAGAATGATGGAGACCACTTTGTTCTTGGGGACCTTTAATGCTGCAGACATTTTCTGGTACCCTTCCCCAAATCTGTGCCTCGACACAATCCTGTCTCGGAGCTCTACGGACAATTCCTTCGACCTCATGGCATAGTTTTTGCTCTGACATGCACTGTCAACTGTGGGACCTTTATAGACGCTATCGGAGGCGGTGCAGCCAGCGGGTTTCTCCACGCATCGCGCCGACAGAAACAAACATCTTTCTGGTAAGAAGAGGGGCGGGGGCGTATGCCTTATGGCTAACGAGACGTGGTGTGATCACAGAAATATACAGGAAGTCAAATCCTTCTGTTCACCTGATTTAGAATTCCTCACAATCAAATGTCGACCGCATTATCTACCAAGAGAATTCTCTTCGATTATAATCACAGCCGTATATATTCCCCCCCAAGCAGACACATCGATGGCTCTGAACGAACTTTATTTGACTCTTTGCAAACTGGAATCTCTACATCCTGAGGCTGCATTCATTGGTAGCTGGGGATTTTAACAAGGCTAATCTGAAAACAAGACTCCCTAAATTGTATCAGCATATCGATTGCGCAACTAGGGCTGAAAAAACCTTGGATCATTGTTACTCTAACTTCCGCGACGCATATAAGGCCCTGCCCCGCCCTCCTTTCGGAAAAGCTGACCACGACTCCATTTTGCTGATCCCTGCCTACAGACAGAAACTAAAACAAGAAGCTCCCGCGCTGAGGTCTGTCCAACGCTGGTCCGACCAAGCTGATTCCACACTCCAAGACTGCTTCCATCACGTGGACTGGGATATGTTTCGTATTGCGTCAGATAACAACATTGACGAATACGCTGATTCGGTGTGCGAGTTCATTAGAACGTGCGTTGAAGATGTCGTTCCCATAGCAACGATTAAAACATTCCCTAACCAGAAACCGTGGATTGATGGCAGCATTCGCATAAAACTGAAAGCGCGAACCACTGCTTTTAATCAGGGCAAGGTGACTGGTAACATGACCAAATACAAACAGTGCAGCTATTCCCTCCGCAAGGCTATCAAACAAGCTAAGCGTCAGTATAGAGACAAAGTAGAATCTCAATTCAACGGCTCAGACGCAAGAGGTATGTGGCAGGGTCTACAGTCAATCACGGACTACAAGAAGAAAACCAGCCCAGTCACGGACCAGGATGTCTTGCTCCCAGGCAGACTAAATAACTTTTTTGCCCGCTTTGAGGACAATACAGTGCCACTGACACGGCCTGCAACGAAAACATGCGAACTCTCCTTCACTGCAGCCGAGGTGAATAAAACATTTAAACATGTTAACCCTCGCAAGGCTGCAGGCCCAGACGGCATCCCCAGCCGCGCCCTCAGAGCATGCGCAGACCAGCTGGCTGGTGTGTTCACGGACATATTCAATCAATCCCTATACCAGTCTGCTGTTCCCACATGCTTCAAGAGGGCCACCATTGTTCCTGTTCCCAAGAAAGCTAAGGTAACTGAGCTAAACGACTACCGTCCTGTAGCACTCACTTCCGTCATCATGAAGTGCTTTGAGAGACTAGTCAAGGACCATATCACCTCCACCCTACCTGACACCCTAGACCCACTCCAATTTGCTTACCGCCCAAATAGGTCCACAGACGATGCAATCTCAACCACACTGCACACTGCCCTAACCCATCTGGACAAGAGGAATACCTATGTGAGAATGCTGTTCATCGACTACAGCTCGGCATTCAACACCATAGTACCCTCCAAGCTCGTCATCAAGCTCGAGACCCTGGGTCTCGAAACCGCCCTGTGCAACTGGGTACTAGACTTCCTGACGGGCCGCCCCCAGGTGGTGAGGGTAGGCAACAACATCTCCACCCCGCTGATCCTCAACACTGGGGCCCCACAAGGGTGCGTTCTGAGCCCTCTCCTGTACTCCCTGTTCACCCATGACTGCGTGGCCACGCACGCCTCCAACTCAATCATCAAGTTTGCGGACGACACAACAGTGGTAGGCTTGATTACCAACAACGACGAGACGGCCTACAGGGAGGAGGTGAGGGCCCTCGGAGTGTGGTGTCAGGAAAATAACCTCACACTCAACGTCAACAAAACTAAGGAGATGATTGTGGACTTCAGGAAACAGCAGAGGGAACACCCCCCTATCCACATCGATGGAACAGTAGTGGAGAGGGTAGTAAAGTTAAGTTCCTCGGCATACACATCACAGACAAACTGAATTGGTCCACTCACACAGACAGCATCGTGAAGAAGGCGCAGCAGCGCCTCTTCAACCTCAGGAGGCTGAAGAAATTCGGATTGTCACCAAAAGCACTCAAACTTCTACAGATGCACAATCGAGAGCATCCTGGCGGGCAGTATCACCGCCTGGTACGGCAACTGCTCCGCCCACAACCGTAAGGCTCTCCAGAGGGTAGTGAGGTCTGCACAACGCATCACCGGGGGCAAACTACCTGCCCTCCAGGACACCTACACCACCCGATGTTACAGGAAGGCCATAAAGATCATCAAGGACAACAACCACCCGAGCCACTGCCTGTTCACCCCGCTATCATCCAGAAGGCGAGGTCAGTACAGGTGCATCAAAGCTGGGACCGAGAGACTGAAAAACAGCTTCTATCTCAAGGCCATCAGACTGTTAAACAGCCACCACTAACATTGAGTGGCTGCTGCCAACACACTGACTCAACTCCAGCCACTTTAATAATGGGAATTGATGGGAAATGATGTAAAATATATCACTAGCCACTTTAAACAATGCTACCTAATATAATGTTTACATACCCTACATTATTCATCTCATATGTATACGTATATACTGTACTCTATATCATCTACTGCATCTTTATGTAATACATGTATCACTAGCCACTTTAACTATGCCACTTTGTTTACATACTCATCTCATATGTATATACTGTACTCGATACCATCTACTGTATCTTGCCTAAGCTGCTCTGTACCATCACTCATTCATATCTTTATGTACATATTCTTTATCCCCTTACACTGTGTAATAGACAGTAGTTTTTTTTCTTTTGGAATTGTTAGTTAGATTACTCGTTGGTTATTACTGCATTGTCGGAACTAGAAGCACAAGCGTTTCACTACACTCGCATTAACATCTGCTAACCATGTGTATGTGACAAATAAATTTGATTTTGTGTGTGCCTTTTCAAATCTTGTCCAATCAATTGAATTTACCCCAGGTGGACTCCAAGTTGTAGAAACATCAAGGATGATCAATGGAAACAGGATGCACCTGAGCTCAATTTTGAATCTCACAGCAAAGGGTCTGAATACTTATGTAAATAAGGTATTTCAGTTAATTTTTTTTATACATTTGCAAACATTTCTAAAAACCTGTTTTCACTTCGTCATTATGTATAGATTGATAAGGATTTTTATTTATTTAATCAATTTTAGAATAAGGCTGTAACGTAACAAAATGTGGAAAAAGTGAAGGGGTCTGAATACTTTCAGAATGCACCATACACAGCCTGTGTAGTTTTACCAAAGGGACATAATGATTATGTTCCCTATGTCAGTGATAAGAAGAGTGAGAGGGCGAAGGACATGCACCTGCTGAAGAGACTGACCACACTACTGAAGAGCAGAGAGGTGGAACCAGGTACGACAGAGATGGAGGGGGGAAATTAAAAGATGGGAGGATACCCTTTACGGAAGTATTTAAACAGGGCAAACCAGAAGAACTCTTTCTTACCTTTGACCTCCTCTCTACAGATATCCTGGAGAGCGAGGCCCAGAGTGTACTGCTGGACATCAAACACCCTGCCGTTAAGAAACAGGTCAACACACACACACACACACACACATACATACATAGTGGGGTCAGTACACCCAGGGAATGTTGTGTACTACTACTTACTGCTCTCTGTCCTTTAGGCCCTGGAGTCTTTGCTAGCCAATAAGAATGCTCCAGTCTCCTGTCTGACCAACATCACCCGAGTCTTACTGGCCAGTCTCAAAGGGCAAGGTACTGTGTATTTCTGGATATGTATTGAGGTTGAATATTATTAAACCGTGTACAAATAGGTGTCTTAATGTCTGTGTGTGTGGGTTAATGCCTGTGTGTGTTGCCCGTGTGCTCTGTCCCTGCAGACCCTGAGGCGGTAGATGAAGGTTTGTTCCAGTTGTGTTCCTCCCAGCTGAAACTGCTGCAGCTCTACACAGACATCCAACAGCTCCACTCTACTGGGGAGGCCACCACAGACACACACACTGAACCTGTGAGTACAACAAACACCACTGGTTGTACAGCAGTCTGACACTGAATTAACTAGCTACATTCAAGGCAGTAAACGGCAGGTCATTGCTGAGTTGTCAGCAACACTCACCAATTTGGAATCTAGAACCACTCTTCTATTTTCTCTTGTTCCACATCCACCTCTTCCTTTTCAGACGGAGGTTGCAGGTATAGAGGAGGAGCTGGCCCGTGTCTCCCCTACCCTGCAGCGCTACGCAGAGCTCACATCCGGCTCCCGCCCCTCCGTCTCTTTCGCCCTGGACTCCAGCGACGCATCACTTCCTGTCCGGAGCTTTCTGTCCCAGATGGAGTGTGAGGGAGAGGAGATCAGAGTGGTGCCAGGGCCTAACGCAGACTGGACACAGCTTGGTAGAATGAAAACGCACACACACACACGACACAAAGATGCGCACAGACACACGCACACACACTATTACCTATAAGTGTATTAGAGGTTAGTTTGTGTGTGTGTGTGTTTTTCCCCTGTAGGGAGCTTTCTGTTCTGGGGCTGTCTGACAGGAGAGAGCCCTCTACAGAAAGTCTGTAACACACTGCAGAAGACCGGCATCAGCCCACAGCAACTACTGGTGAGGAGAGGTGGGAGAGAGGGTGAAGAGGTGGTGGAGGAATAAGAGGAAGACGATTCTAGAAAGGGAGGATTTGGGTATGGGAGGAAGAATGGACTGTTTGAAATAGAATGAAATGTTACTCATCCATCTTGTCTGTCCGTGTGTGTTTTCCCTCAGTCTCTGCTGCTGAGTGTATGGCTGCACAGAGAGAAGGAAGTATTGAAAAAAACAGAGGCCGTCAGACACCTACACACACTGCTCACTGCCCTCAGCTCCATGAAAGGTGTGTGAGCACATCTTATTTCCAATGTGGTCTGTGCTGTGATGACATTGAGTTAGCTTGTGGTTAGATGGTATGTGGCTAGACTCCCATTGACTTCTGTAGACTGCTGTGTTCCTCCTCTCCCTAGGTGCGGTGGAGGAGTCGTGGGACATGCAGTGTGTCTCCCCCTGGTGGCAGCAGGTGCGGTCTGCGTGTGTCCAGTCCCACAGTTCTGCTGCCGCTCTGTTGGCTGCAATAGTGGCTCACCGCGCTGCTAAAGCTAACATCACCATCCTGGCTGAAACCAAGGTCACACACCACACACCACACACCACACACACACACACACACACACATATATAAATCACCTGGCTCTGGCAAAGGAGAGGGTGAACACACACACCCTAGCACACACACACACTGATATGTGTGCTTCATCACTGACTCGGTGTGTGTGTGTATCAGTTCCAGTCGGAGTGGGAGGCGGTGTCGTTGGAGCTGGAGCAGTGGGCGGTGTGTGTGAGACAGCTGGAGGACGTGTTGTCCCTGCAGACACTGCTGTGTGTGCCTCCTCCTCAGGGAACACCAGGGAGCGCCACACCACACTGCTCAGTCAAAGCCCTGCTGGAGGGGGGCAGAGGTACTGGATACGTACTATAAGAAATAAAAAGTCCATAATCCCTGAAGGAATCTCAGATCTGAGAGGGTTGGGATTGGTGAGAGTGATACAATACAATCACATATACAGTAGATCATTGATTACCTACGCTCTCTCTCTCCCCTTCGTCCTCTCTCAGGTGGTATAGCAGACAGCGTGGCTAAGTGGGTGTTCAGGCAGGACTTGGCCCCTGAGCGGCTGAAGGACATGCTGCAGAGGAGGGGGGAGGCCGAGAGCACGGAACAGTCCTCCCAGCCAGAGCAGGGGAAGGGAGAAAAGAGCCAGGAGGATGCAGCCTTCAACAGGGCAGCAGGTGAGTGTGTACTCCTGTGGTCACTAACCTGATTCCTCCATAGGGAAGTGTATTTGTTGTTGTTATATTAGTGCGTGTTCCTGTGTTCCTCCAGAGCTGCTGGTGTCTGTGTGTCAGCGTTTCCCAGACTCCCTCTCTCCTGACCTGCTGTTTGCCCACTGCTGCTGGGAGTACGTGGTGCAGTGGAACAAAGACCCAGAGGTGGGGCTCTGTACAGTACCGGCACACAGACCTTCACATCCAACACACTCACATCTATACACACAGACATCCATACATATCTATATACACACTCACATTTACACAACACAGACATGCACATACATACACATCTAGAGCACCAGTCAAAAGTTAGGACACTTCTTAAACAATGTTTTTTCTTTATTCTTTATTTTGACTATTTTCTACATTGTAGAATAATAGTGAAGATGTCAAAACTATGAAATAACACATATGGAATCATGTAGTAACCAAAAAAGTGTTAAACAAATGAAAGTATATTTTAGATTCTTCAAAGTAGCCACCCTTTGCCTTGATGACAGCCTTGCACACTCTTGGCATTCTCTCAACCAGCTTCACCTGGAATGCTTTTCCAACAGTCTTGAAGGAGTTCCCACATATGCTGAGCACTTGATGGCTGCTTTTCCTTCCCTCTGTGGTCCAACTCATCCCAAACCATCTCAATTGGGTTGAGGTCGGGTGATTGTGGAGGCCAGGTCATCTGATGCCTCACTCTATCACTCTCCTTCTTGGTCAAATAGCCCTTATACAGCCTGGAGGTGTGTTTTGGGTCATTATCCTGTTTAAAAACAAATTATAGTCCCACTGAGCGCAAACTAGATGGGATGGCGTATTGCTGCAGAATGCTGTGGTAGCCATGCTGGTTAAGTGTGCCTTCAATTCTAAATAAATCCGACCGTGTTACCAGCAAAGCACCCCCACACCATCACAGCTTCTCCTCCATGCTTCACGGTGGGAACCACACATGCAGAGATCATCCGTTCACCTACTCTGCGTCTCACAAAGACAGAAATCTCAAATGTGGACTCATCAGACCAACGGGTAGACTTCCACCAGTCTAATGTCCAGTGCTAGTGTTTCTTGGCCCAAGCAAGTCTTCTTCTTATTGGTGTCCTTTAGTAATGGTTTCTTTGCAGCAATTTGACCATGAAGGCCTGAATCACGCAGTCTCCTCTGAACAGTTGATGTTGAGATGTGTCTGCTGCTTTTATTTTGGCTGCAATATGAGGTAGAGAAATGTTAATGAACTTATCATCTGCAGCAGAGGTAACTCTGGGTCTTCCTTTCCTGTGGTGGTCTTCATGCGAGCCAGTTTCATCATAGCGCTTGGTGGTTTTTGCGACTGCACTTGAGTTCTTGAAATTTTCCGCATTGACTGACCTTCATGTCTTAAAGTAATGATGGACTGTCGTTGAGCTATCTTCTGTATACCACCCCTATCTTGTCGCAACACAACTGATTTAGCTCAAACACATAAAGGAAAGAAATTCCACAAATTAACTTTTAACAAGGCAAACCTGTTAATTGAATTGCATTCCAGGTGACTACCTCATGAAGCTGGTTGAGAGAATGCCAAGAGTGAGCCAAGCTGTCATCAAGGCAAAGGGTGGCTACTTTGAAGAATCTAAAATATAAAATGTATTTTGATTAGTTTAAAACGTGTTTGGTTACTACATGATTCCATATGTGTTATTTCATAGTGTTGAGGTCTTCACTATTATTCTACAATGTAGAAAATAGTCCAAATAAAGAAAAGCCCTGGAATTAGTAGGTGTGTCCAAACTTTTGACTGGTACTGTATATACAGTTTGAGGTGTACAATCAAATGTTTTGTTGTCTCTCACTCTGTAGGAGGGGAGATATCTTAGTTGGGCGGTGGAACATCTGAAGCTAGTCTCAAGTCCTCACATCCAGCTGGGTGAGACTACGCTTCACGTTATGCAATATTTACTCAGTGTGTCCCTTTGTTTGTGCTATAAGATGGTTCTCTCTTTCTCCTGCAGGCATCTCTTCAATGATGTGGAACACGTTCATCGTTAAATGTTTCTCAGCTGCTGCTTTCCTTATAGAGAAGGTGAGCAGAATATTAGGGATGTGCATCTTTCCCTTTCAACACGATTCGATATCTAGATGCACGGGCTCCGATACAGGAATGATACGTTTTAGTTTGAAAGGAATCGATGTGAATTGGTTTGCATAAACACATACATTTTCCATTACAAATTAAAATCTGCAGAGCTAGGACTCTGAGCTGTATCTGTCTGAGCTGACTTCTTTCTCTCTCTGTGTGTGTGTGCTATACCTGTCTGAGCTGAATTCTTTCTGTGTGTGTGTGCTATATCTGTCTGAGCTGACTTCTTTCTCTGTGTGTGTGTGTGTGTGCTTGTGAGTTACAGTTCATATAAAGGAAAATTGAAAAAGTAATTAGGCTCTAATCTATGGATTTCACATGACTGGGAATACAGTTCTACATCTGTTTGTCACAGATACACTATATGACCAAAAGTACACATGTTTGTCGAACATCTCATTCCAAAATCACAGGCATTAACATGGACTTTCCACTAGATGTTGGAACATTTCTGCGGGAACTTGCTTCCATTCAGCCACAAGAGCATTAGAGGTCGGGCACAGGTCTTGGGCAATTAGGCCTGGCTCGCAGTCAGTGTTTAAATTCATTCCAAAGGTGTTTGATGGGGTTGAGGTCAGGGCTCTGTGCAGGCCAGTCAAGTTCTTCCACACCGATCTCGACAAACATTTCTGTATGGACTTCGCTTTCTGCACGGGGACATTGTCATGCTGAAACAGGAAAGCCCCTCCCCAAACTGTTGCCACAAAGTTGGAAGCACAAAATCGTCTAGAATGCCACTGGAAATAAGGGGCCTAGCCTGAACCATGAAAAATAGTCCCAGACCATTATTCCTCCTCCATCAAACTTTATAGTTGGCTGTATGCATTGAGGCAGGTAGTGTTTTCCTGGCAGCTGCCAAACCCAGATGCGTCCTCCGGGCTGACAGAAATTTGACAAACTGACTTGTTTGAAAGGTGGCATCTAATGACAGTGTCACGTTGAAAGTCACTGAGCTCTTCAGTAAGGCACTTCTATTGCCAATGTTTGTCTATGGATATTGCATGGCTGTGTGCTTGGTTGCATACATCTGTCAGTAATGGGTGTGGCTGAAATAATAGCCGTTCCAATAATTTGAAGGGGTGTCCACATACTTTTGTATATATAGTGTACCTTTTTTTTTTTTAAAGTAGGGGCGTGGATCAGAAAACCAGTCAGTACCACCATTTGCCTCATCTGGCACAACACATCTTCACATAGAGTTGATCAGGCTGTTGATTGTGGCCTGTGGAATGTTATCCCACTCCTCTTTTAATGTCTGTGCAAAGTTTCTGAATGTGGTGGGAACTGGAACACGCTGTAGTACATGTCAAATCAGAGCATCTCAAACATGCTCATGTCTGGTGAGTATGCAGGCCATGGAAGAACTGGGACATTTTCAGCTTCCAGGAATTGCGTACAGGTCCTTGCGACATGGGGCCGTGCATTTTCATGCTGAGACGTGATGGCGGCAGATGAATGGCACGACAATGGGCCTCAGAATCTCGTCACGGTATCTCTGTCTATTCACATTGCCATCGATAAAATGCAATTGTGTTCGTTGTCCGTAGCTTATGCCTGCCCATACCACAACTCCACCGCCACCATACACGCGGTTTGCCGGGACAGTTGAAACCAGGATTAATCCGTGAAGAGCACACTTTTCAGCGTGGGGCCGTGCTGCATTTGTCCACTGAAGTCGGATACGACGCCGAACTGCAGTCAGGTCAAGACCCTGGTGAGGACGCAAGCACGCAGATGAGCTCCCCTGAGACGACTGTTTCTGACAGTTTGTGCCGAAATTATTCGATTAGCTGTCTGGGTGGCTGGTCTCAGACGATCCTGCAGGTGAAGAAGCCGGATGTAGAGGTCCTGGGCTGGCGTGGTTACACGTGGTCTGTGGTTGTGAGCTCAGTTGGACGCAGTACCAAATTGTCTAAAACGACATTGGAGACGGCTTATGGTAGAGAAATTAACATTAACTTCTGGTGGACAGACTTTCCTGCAGTCAGCATGCCAATTGCATTGTGTGACAACTGCACATTTTAGAGTGGCCTTTTATTGTCCCCAGCACAAGATGCACCTGTGTAATTATCATGCTGTTTAATCAGCTTCTTGCTATGCCACACCTGTCAAGTGGATGGATTATCTTGGCAAAGAGGAAATGCTCACTAACAGGGATGTAAACAAATGTGTGCACAACATTTGAGAGAGATAAGCTTTTTGTGCATATTAAAAATATCTAGGATATTTTATTTCAGCTCTTGGAACATGGGACCAAAACTTTACATGGTGTGTTTATATTTTTGTTCAGTATGTAGGGCTAAAGCCACAAGGGAGACTGGGCACCTGCCACCCCACTATCAGATAAAGGGGGGGAGGGGGGGCAATGTTTGCTTTTTGTTCCCCCCCACTGTTAAAATGAATATATAGCACAGCTTTTTGGATTAATTTTTTTGCAGAAATCCATACTTTTTCAAACTTTCAACAAAAACAACCACCGACTGTTTGCTCATTGCTGTTGCTCAGATGGCAACTCGTCGCAAATGCGCATGTGCCAATTGAATCTCAACAAGGAAAAAGTCGGTGGTTGTATTTGATTAACATTTATTGAAAATGTATGGATTTCAGCAAACAAAGGCACACAACTAGAGGGCAGACATAGGTAGAAGGTAGGCGTTCGATAATTAAATGCATTTGAAGGATTGACCTTGGGCGAATCAATGGAGGTGGTCCTAGGTTCCACAAACCCAGGTCTCTGCTCCACTGTTTGTGGAGTCATCACAATCTTCCTTCACCATGGAGTGGAGTTTAGTCCACTATATCCAAATGAGAGTTGTCTCCAGCGGTAGCTTAGGCTATTCCAGTAAAATGCTATTTTCAACAGCACCTTTGATAACAATAACCTTGAAATTACATCGGTTGAACTTGTCACTCAACTAATAAAGCCTAATATTGCGCAAGCCATTTTAAACATTTGAATGCTGAAGGTGACAGGTGGCCGACCTCGCGTTAGGCAATGTGCACTTTGACTAGGCTACTGTCAACACAGTTAAATGCTCGACACTGAAGGAGAGGAAATAAAGTAATATGAGCCATGTTAATGAACCGGCGATACGTAACGTTTGAATCGAGTTTCTGACCGTTTCAGTCCCATCTTAAACATTTGAACCGGAGATCGATGCATATCTGTGAATGCTTACATCCCTACAGAATATGTTCATCAGAACTCTCACATACAAAACAAACATTCTGTAGGGATGTAACCATTCGGGGCGGCAGGGGAGCCTAGTGGTTAGAGTGTTGGACTAGTAACCGGAAGGTTGCAAGTTCAAACCCCCGAGCTGACAAGGTACAAATCTGTCGTTCTGCCCCTGAACAGGCAGTTAACTCACTGTTCCCAGGCCGTCATTGAAAATAAGAATTTGTTCTTAACTGACTTGCCTGGTTAAATAAAAGGTCAAATAAAATAAATACATTCAAATCAGTCCCCGGTGTGTCCTGATTCTGATCCTCTTCATAGTGCTCCAATTGATCGTCTGTTTGTGTTCTCTCTCCACAGGTGGGGAAGGCCCCTAAGGACCGCCTGTGTCGACGGGTGAGCAGCCCTGCCCTATTCAGCCTTACAGCTACATACCTCTCTGATTGGGAAAAACACACCTCTCTTGTTGTGTTTTGGTTGTGAATAGACGTGTAGATAACGTCTGTCTGTGTATTCAGGATGTGGGAATGGGAGACTGTGCCATGACAGCATTCCTGGGCTCCTGTGTTCAGCTGCTACAGATTCTGATGGAGGTACGGATCAAAAAAGATGGATGGATGCATACAGTTGGGCAGATTAAAATGTTTCCCTGCGTTGCAGCACAGGTAAAAAGCATGTGCTGCATGCAAGTGGGTATATGTGCATGTCACCATGCAAGAGAGTTTGTCACAGTGTACCATTACTGCAGCACGGGGATTTAGAATAATTATTTTTGAACTAAAGCATCTGTAGTTGCACAGATAGACTGCGCTTTGGATGGTTTTTAATAGTGATACTGGCAAGTGAGGCTGGTCCTTGGTTACTCTGAACCCCTCTCCCCTCTCTCCTCCAGGCAGACTCGGGGGTAGAAGAGGTGACTCCTCCCGAGCTGTGTGTGGAGGAGGTGTGGGGGGAAGCAGAGGGTCCTGCCTCCCTAGCAGAGCTAGCCCTGGAGCAGAAGGGAGTTCACTACCCCCTTGTACAACACCACTATCTCCTGGCCTCTCTACTCCACACTGCTATGACCTTCAGTCTCAGGGTCAAACCACTCAGCCTGTTCGACAGCAAGGTGAGACAAACACGTAGAGTAAACCAAAGAGTACACACATGCATAACACCTACAGTAGTGTTTCCCAACCCTCTCCTCTGGCCTCCCCAGATGTTTCACATGTTTGTTTTAACTCTAAACTGGCACACCTGATTCAATTAGTCACAGGCTTGATGATTAGTTGACTAATTGAGTTAGGTGTGCCAGTTTTTAGGGTTAAAACAAACATTTGAAATGTCTGGGAGGCCCTGAGGAGAGGGTTGGGAAACACTGACCTACACTATACACTGCGAGTCTTTCCTTCTTCCAGGGTAAGAATGCCTTCTTTAGAGAGCTGTCGTCCATCCAGCTGATGCCCAGTGGAGACATGGACCCTGGCCTGGTCTCCCTCAGACAGGAGTTCCTGCTCAGGGTGTTGACAGGCTGGGTGACGACCCAGAGGGAGGCGGTGGAGGGCCCTGGGTCTGGGTCAGGGGACAAGACGTGGCCCTCTCTGTGTCTGGACCTGGGACTCCTGCTGCAGGTCAACCCAGACATCCTGCGCAGACATCTGGTGTGTGAGCTGTACAACCAGGGCCTGGACCCACGGGCAGAGCAGGTAGGTAGTCATACACCAACAGGTCCTCAATAC
Source organism: Oncorhynchus tshawytscha (assembly GCF_018296145.1). Taxonomy (NCBI): domain Eukaryota; kingdom Metazoa; phylum Chordata; class Actinopteri; order Salmoniformes; family Salmonidae; genus Oncorhynchus; species Oncorhynchus tshawytscha. The sequence continues at coordinate 40,114,226 of NC_056439.1, read as the reverse complement.
ACATCTGCTGGTAACTGGATAGAAACTGATACACATACTAAAACATAAACCCCCCCAGTGAGTGTATTGGGTACACCCATCTAGTACCGGGTTGGACTCCCCTATGCCTCCAGAACAGCCTGAATTCTTCAAGGTGTTGGAAATGTTCCACATGGATTTTGGTCCATGCTGACGCGATGGCATCATGCAGTTGCTGCAGATTGGACGTTGGTACATTCATGCTGCGAACAGCCTGTTCCATCTCATCCCAAAGATGCTCTATTGGGTTGAGGTCTGGGGACTGACCAGGCTACTCAAGTAAACAGAATGTTCTTCCACTCCTCAATTTTCCAGTGTTGGTGACCGTGTTCTCACTGGAGCCCTCTTGTTTTTCTCTAGTAGGAGTGGAACCCAGGGTGGTTGTGCATTTCAGAGATGCCGCTCTGTACTGATGTACTGCACTGTTATTTGCCTGTTAGCTTGCACGGTTCTTGCCGTTCTCCTTCGACCTCTCTCATCAACAAGCTGTTTTCGCCCAAAGGACTGCTGCTGACTGGATGTTATGTCAGTCTCACCATTCTCTGTAAACCTGGGTGGCTGTTTCTGAGATGCTGGATCCGGAGTGCCTAGCTTCAATGATCATACCACGCTCAGTCACCTAGGTCACTGGTTTTGCCCATTCTAACATTCAATAGAACAGTAACCGAATGCATCGACGTCGGTCTGCTTTATAAAACAAGCCACGGCTACGTGACTCACTGTCTGTAGGAGAGATCCATTTTTGTGAGCGGGTGGTGTACCTAAAACTATCCTATGAGTGTACATATTCATACACATGTCACTTGTCATATTTAATAACTTTATACACACAATGAATATGATCACTCACACAAAATATGACATTGAAGCCTGCGGTGTGTGTGTTGTCAGGTGATGTTTGAGGTGGAGGATAAGGACGTGTTGGGTTCCCAGCTGTTGGTTCTAACAGGCCAGAGGCTGAGCTACTCCCTGCTCCACACCCAGACCCAGACCCGGCCCGCCATGGAGCTGCTGGCTCGCCTCCCCCCCACACTCTGCACCTGGCTCAAGGCTATGGTGAGATCAACCTCTGTGTTACCTTATAACATGTTATAACCACTGTAGAACACCTGGCTCAAGCCTATAGTGAGACTTACCAGCCTCCTGAATACACACTATAACCACATGTTATGGCACCTTCATAACACTTAAGGCCATGGCGAGACCAGCTAGTCTTCGACGTCATCCTATAACCACTGAACATCATCTTGCGTAACTAATTCAACCCCCTAGTTGTGTGAGTTACTGATGCTATTCATGTGTATCTGTGTGTTTTCCCCAGGACCCCAGTGAGCTGGGGTGCCCATCGGTGCCCCTGAGTCAGACCAGCAGGCTGGTGAGCCGCCTCATAGAGATCCTACCTGAGAACCACGGCCAGTACAGCCTGGCACTACACCTACTGGAGGCTGTGGAGGACCTGCAGAGAGAGGACTGAGAAAGGGGGAGTAGAAGACCTGCAGAGAGAGGACAGAGAGGGGGAGAGAGGGAGTAGAAGCGAGGGAACTAGATGGGCTTCTGTGCATTTTCGTTCTTGCTTTTCTTGCTAGCATTCAATATAGGAGTGAGAGAGTGGTAGTGAACGGGTATATTACCTATCATGTACAGTACAGGAAGCAGAGGTACCCTGTTATGAGAGGGACACTTGTGTTCAGTTGAGAAAAAGGTTGAATCTAATTAAGTGTAAATGATGATGGGGGGGTGGGGTAGGATGGGTTTTTAATTTAATTCAGTGCTCACTCATCTTACTCCAATTCAAATAAGTAACATTGTAATAGGTTGATCAATGGCCAAGTCTGTATTTCAGAATGGAATATGGGGGGCCTAGATGGAGTTGGAAGTCACTTTTTGTCTCCCAGCTATACCTAGCAGCCCCAGTACTCTACCTTTTAACATACTTAAAACCCACTCAAAAGGGGGTTGCAGGGTGTGTGCCGTATGATTGTTCAGTAAGCATCCCTCCCTCAGATTAGTGATGTATGCTGCAGTACTACTAGCTGTACTGTTCTGTAGCTGTAATCTAGACACTGGCTGAGGGACCCCACTGGGGGCAGACAGCAGAATAAAAAAGTTTAATGCTCAGCATGGTTTCTCTCTCTCTCTGGGCCTGGGGTAAGAACAGTTAACACTGGTCATTTACAAAAATGGTAGCAGTACATGGCTGCGTTGAGTAATGGAAACGGTGCTGTTCTGAAAAAATGGGGAGAGGTTGTGTTGTGGGTTAAATGCATCACTGCCCTTAATATGTCAAGCCACACACTAAATGGAGCAAACGTACTTCAATGTCTGTCTCAAGAACGTTTTGGGGAAATGTGGCGTTCAGTACAAACCGCCATGGGATTCTCTCCAGACCATTCAGGTAGAATCAGATATTTGTACCCTACTGAATGACACCTTGGTTTTCAAAGGGTGATAGGAATCACTGGTTTAAGAGGATTTTTAGGAATATTGCACTTATTTGGCTTCAGGGTGTATTTTAATGATCATCCTTTATTTAATAGAATTCGTACAAGTGGACGGGAGAACTATACAGATTATCATTAAACATGAATACAAATAAAAAAAACTAAGCGCTCAGTGTTGTACCATCCCCTATATATCCTTCTAATACATACAATAATCAGACCCGATGACTTGATTCTCTTAGTAGGTATATTACTGCACTCTGTGCCTCATAGGAGGGGTCCAGGACTATCAATACATGTCCCTTTCTAGGAAACATCACTGATGTGCCCTTCTTTGGGAGAGGTGTCTTATGAACAAAAGTACTGCATAGCTCTTATGACAATTCCCTCTATCAAAATAAAATGTGTGCTTTGTTTTACGAAGCCTGTCTTGTAAACCATCCATCCTCACTGCATGCGGCAACATGCCAGAGTCAATGTCAGTTGAAGAGCTGAAGAAAGATAGTCATTTAGGTAACTGCCAGACAGTCTGGCTGTCGCTGTTTCCCCTCTCAGTGCGTTGCTAAGCAGGGTCTTTCTTGGTTGACCCCTGGTTGTCAGGAGTCAGTTCAAGCAGACAGACCGGGTTAAACGGCAATTTGCAGGTTGTGATGGTGCGGGCGGACGTGTCACTGCGCCCTAGTAAGGATGGTCTGGCAGCGGGGGCAGGGGCAGTCTGGAGAGCTTGAGGTGTACCGCCGGCACCTCGGGCACCGGGCCATGGAGGTGGGCACTGCCGCTACTTGGTAAGCACTGTCCTCACGGATAACCCCACCTGATTGGACAGAGCGAAAAGGTTACTAGGGGCTATGATTAGTGAGGTTAAAAGGTCATATTCATTAGTGCACACCAGACACCATATTAAAACGTTTCTTACTCGACAAGTTAAGGTTTGGTGTATAGTGAACATGAACCAGGTTGCTGTTTTGAACAGACTGATTGCGTTAAACTGACAGCCCAATTTTGATATTCTTTACACTAATTGGTGTTGACCAATCACATCAGCTCTTGTTTTTTTAGAGCTGATCTGATTTGTCAAAAGACCAATTAGTGAAAACAAAGTTCAGAATTGGGCTGCCTATAAAAAAAAAGAAGCCTAAGGCAAAGATTCAATCAGATCAAGTGTTAACTGGCGATAACAGACACCAGAATTGACTTAGATACTGATACCAGGTTTAGTATCACAATGCGAAAAAAGGCATATTAGCCAAAGTCAGAGAAACTGCTGTTTATTATCACATTAGATTGTTTTAGAAAGACAGCCATGTATGCATTAATAAATCAACCACACAATCAATTTAACTACAATGGTAATAATTTATTTGAACGGTAAGTCACGATGTAGCCTAGGCTTATTCACAATACAGGTGAATGAATGCATATTCAATAAGTGTGTGCATGCACTGCGCTATTGAGTTTGATTTAGCTGATTTCATGGTGCTACAGATTACAAATAATTTGGCCTCCCTTAATAAAAAAAGTATATAATAATAGCCAATCAGCATTGAGAAACTGAGTGAGCTCAACTGTGAATGGTTCTGGCACACCAAAACAAAAGTGTAAAGGGAAACCAGTTTGGACTTGGCTTCACATCAACCCAAACTTCATTGGCAGAAAAAAATGTAATTGTTGCCCTCTGGTGGCTAGCTAGCTAAAATTGGACATTTCCTAAATTAGCCATTGACAGATATAGGGAGTTGGATTTGTGGTTTTACTTAATTTTAAGTACTGGCCAATGAATATAACGGCAAATCTAATCAAACCATAAATTCATACATTGTGCCTCTGGCCTGGCCAGGTAGCCTAGGACAACAAAAACTAAGTGTGTACTGTATGACAGAGTCATAAACCATTTTGGCAACATGAGGATGACATTTGCGTTTCTCTACTAGTAGAGTGAGTCAACTGTGTTTTTTCTACTTACACACACACACATAAGTACCATGGAAGGCCATGTGATCTCTTACGTTGATTGGACTAAATTGTTTTTGGAATCTTTTAGTTATCACTGCATTAGACTAAAACACAAGTTATTTGATGATGTTGAAACGTTCACAAAGCATTTAGCTGAAATGGTGCTGGAATAGTGGAGCTCCTGTTTTCTTTGTGACTTGCGGTAACTCTCCATGGTTCTAAATCCATAGTTGTTTAGTAGTCGGAAATGTTAACTTGCTTTACCATGCGAAACCGGACAATATGCTTTGTGGACGAAACCGGACAATATGCTTTGTGGACGAAACCGGACAATATGCTTTGTGGACGAAACCGGACAATATGCTTTGTGGACGAAACCGGATGTTGCTCTCTGGTTTTGTGATGAAAAAGGTGTGGCTGAATTTATTCTGTCTCTTATAGTCTCTGACTTAGGCCTATATTATCACGGTGGGAAGGCATATGAACTAACAGGTTCTAGAGCAACCAATGCAATCACAACACACAGGTTGTAATCAGGGATGTAGTGGTAAGAAAAGGAGCAGGGGTAAACTAAAGAGAAGACGAACAACCACCGATATAAACCAAAACATTTTTAGAACTGTATTGTTTGATTGGATTTTCATGCAGGTCTATTGGGAAGGCCTAATGTATATCACGTTCATGTTCTTAGTATCTCATGTAATTCAGTTCTGTATTGTAAACACCTAAAGTGCACCCGTATAAAAAGCCCTTAGTTGAATCTAAAATGTTGTAGTCTATACTGCCCTACCAAGCAAAAAGGCAGTAACTGCTCATTTGGTCAAAAATTAGTTAAGTCATTTTTGCTAAATTAAATACATGCTTAAATATGTGGACAAGTATCCTGCCTCTATTGTATTGTGTTCTGGAGAAAAGCAGTAACTGCATAAAGTGACTGTGAAACCAAGGTAAATAAAAGCCATTTCTCAGTTCCACGCTATGAACAGTTACTGCCTTTTTGCTTGGAAGGGCAGTATACCCATTTGAAGATGAACTTGTTGTGTTTGTTAAGATTAGATTCTCTGGGGACCACATTTACATTTCAGGGGACCCCACCAACCAAGTTTGGGAACAACTGTAACCTCTGTTTGCTTCCTGCATTGCAGCCTGCCTCAGCCTCACATTGTTTGTGTCACTACTATCTGTAAAGCAGTTTTATATTTCAATCAATTTTAGGTTCCACAGGCTGTCCCAACACAATGACATTAAAGTGCATTCTAACAGTAAAAGTTTACTCTAAAATATTGGATTCTATACCCATTTAAAGATAAGTTATTAATATGTTTGATAATTTCAACTTTAGGGGACCCCGTATGAATCCCCGACCCCAAGTTTGGGAACCACTGTACTACTAACCCCTCTCTGCTTGTATCCGATCTGTGTCTCCTGCACCCAAGAAAGCAAAGTTAACTGAACTAAATGACTATCGCCCCGTAGCACTAACTTCTGTCACCATGAAGAGCTTTGAGAGACTAGTCAAGGATCATATCACCTCTAACTTAGGCCGTCATTGTAAATCAGAATTTGATCTTAACTGACTTGTCTAGTTAAATAAAGGTTACATATAACTTACCTGACACTCTAGACCCACTTCAATTTGCTTACAGCCCCAATAGATTCACATACGATGCAATCGCCTGCACACTGCCCTATCCCATCTGGACAAGAGGAATACCTATGTAATAATGCTGTACATTGACTATAACTGAGCAATCAAACACCCTAGTACCCTCCAAGCTCATCATTACGCTTGAGGCCCTGGGTCTGAACCCAGCCCTCTGCAACCTGGACTTCCTGATGGACCACCCCCAGGTGGTGAAGGTAGGAAACAACACCACTTCACTGATCCTCAACACTGGGGCCCCACAAGGGTGCATGCTCAGGCCCCTTCTGTACTTCCTGTTCACCCATGACTGCGTGGCTAAGCACTCCTCCAACTCAAATCATCAAGTTTGCAGACAACACAACAGTAGTAGGCCTGAATACCAACAATGACGAGACAGCCTACAGGGAGGTGGTGAGGGCCCTGGGATTGTGGTGCCAGAATAATAAAACTGTCACCCAATGTCAACAAAACAAAGGAGCTCATTGTGGACTTCAGGACACAGCAGAGGGAGCACCCCCTATCCACATCGACGGGACCGCAGTGGAGGTGGAAAGCTTCAATTTCCTCAGCGTACACATCACTGACAAACTGAAATGGTCCACCAATACAGAGTGTGGTTCTTCAACCTCAGGAGACTGAAGAAATTAGACTTGGCACCTAAAACCCTAAAACTTTTACAGATGCACAATTGAGAGCATCCTGTATCACCACCTGGTACGGCAACTGCACCGCCCATAACCGCAGGGCTCTCCAGAGGGTGGTGTGGTCTTCCCAATGCATCACCGGGGGCAAACTACCTGCCCTCCAGGACACCTACAACCACCTGAGCCTCTGCCTGTTCACCCTGCTATCATCTAGAGGGTGAGGTCAGTACAGGTACATCAAAGCTGCAACAGAGCCTGAAAAACAGCTTCTATCCCAAGGCCATCAGACTGTTAAACAGCCATCACTAGCACATTAGAGGCTGCTGCCTTACATACATAGACTTGAAATCACTGGTCACTTTAATAATGTTTACACATTTTTGCATTACTCATCTCATATGTACAGTGGGGGAAAAAAGTATTTAATCAGCCACCAATCCACCATAATTTGCAAATAAATTCATAAAAAATCCTACAATGTGATTTTCTGGATTTTTTTTCTCTCATTTTGTCTATCATAGTTGAAGTGTACCTATGATGAAAATTACAGGCCTCATCTTTTTAAGTGGGAGAACTTGCACAATTGGTGGCTGACTAAATACTTTTTTGCCCCACTGTACATACTATTTTTAGTCTATGCCGCTCTGACATTGCTCGTCCAAATATTTATATATTCTTAATTCCATTCCTTTACTTTAGATGTGTATATTGTTGTGAAATTGTGAGATATTACTGCACTGTTAGAAACACAAGCATTTCGCTACACCTGCAATAACATCTGCTAAACACGTATGTGACCAATAAAATTTGCCACTTAGAATTATCAGCCCACCGAGTGAAGCATGAGATTGAACTTCACTCAACTTTCTAGAGCAGTGGTACCCAAAAAGGTAAATGCTTTTTCACAAATAAAAAAAAGGTGTAAACAGTGTTTACCCTCCACTACATCACTGGTTGTAATATGGCTTTTTAGTTTTTATTTCTGGCTTGGCTTCCCGTGTGATTTTACCCACGTGACACTTCTGGAAAGTAACAGAAATTATAGTACCGAACCCTTTTCATATTCTAGTTTCAAAAAGTACAGAAGTTTCAGTATACCGTTCAACACTAGTCTGAGGTGTAAAAGCCAATTCCGGGTTGGCGATCCAGAGGCTCCGTAAGGTGGGTGTGATGCAATTTCGGAGTCTCTGGAGCCTCATCTCTGTGCGCCTCCCAAAATTTGTAACAATGTAGAGGGCTCCTTATAGCTCCGTATGTACATTATTAGTTGACGGTAGGTGGGGGCAGTAGGTCCTGTATAAACGCAATATAGGTGTAGGCCTAAAAGGTCAATCCGACACCTGCAGTGGCTGTACAGAATTTACTGCGATGCAGCCTCCGTAGAAGTAGTCAGAGCATACATACTTCTTGAGCTTCCCTGAGCAGAGATGTTGTGAAGGAAGTTGTCAAGAAGGTGAGTGTTTATACAGGACCTCCTGCCTCACCTACCATCAACTGTCAAACCCTCCTTACGGAGCCTCCGGATCGCATTGCTAGAGCAAGTATGAATTGGCTATTAACTGTGTTGGAGCTGTCAAAAAGGTGAGCAGCTTATCTTGATCAGTGTCATGAAGCCACATCCACCCCACTCGCGTTAGAAGTTCAGAATGAGAAAGTCTAGGCTATATATAAATAATGACGCTCAAATTTTAAAAAATCCTTAAACTAAATGAGGATTTGCATCATAATAAAGGTGTAGATTACATCTCACATTCTATTGTTCAAACTTGTAAACAAGGCTGCATGGGATTTCTTAATGTGACTCCGTGCAGCCAATGGAAAGGAGCTGCTTGTGGATTTGACAGCTCTAACGCAGTTCTACCTCCTACACTGCCAAAACAACCGCTTTGTGGATGTCAGCTAAAGTGGATATGATTGTATATAAAAACATTTTTAAAAGTAACCTTTATTTAACTAGGCAAGCCAGTTAAGAACAAATTCTTATTTACAATGACGGCCTACCCCGTCCAAACCCGGACGACGTTGGGCCAATTGTGCGCCGCCCTATGGGACTCCCAATCACTGCCGGATGTGATGCAGCTTGGATTCGAACCAGGGACTGCAGTGACGCCTCTTGCACTGAGATGCAGTGTCTTAGACCGCTGCACCACTCGGGGGCCCTATAGAACCCTGAGTTTCATTTTGTATTCAGCTACTACAGCATTGTAAATGTACTAGTGTTAGCTTAGCTGGGACTCACCCTCAAGGTTGATGAGGAAACTGCCGTTGCTGATGAGGGCATCAGCGGGCAGGTCTCTGGGCAGGGCGCTAGTCAGGGTTGTCTGCGATGACATCATCAGCTCTGTTAGCTGAGAGTAAGAAGAAGTAGGTTCGTCTTGGAGAGACTGAGAAAGAGAGATTAGATAGGTAAAGTTTGTGGTAGCCCATTTTCACCTACCTCATCCCCATACTGTTTTTATTTATTTACTTGCTCTTTTGCACACCAATATCTCTACCTGTACATGACCATCTGATCATTTATCACTCCAGTGTTAATCTGCAAAATTGTAATTATTCGCCTACCTCCTCATGCCTTTTGCACACATTGTATATAGACTCCCCCCTTTGTTTTCTACTGTGTTATTGACTTGTTAATTGTTTATTCCATGTGTAACTCTGTGTTGTCTGCTCACACTGCTATGCTTTATCTTGGCCAGGTCGCAGTTGCAAATGAGAACTTGTTCTCAACTGGCCTACCTGGTTAAATAAAGGTGAAATAAAATAAAAAATAAAAAACTTGGAGTCTCTTTTCTGAGACCTGAAAGACCGTCCCTTCCATACAACTACATCTCAGCCATTTGTGGTATAGCGATTATGAGGAGGACATCAGAGAGCGCATTCTGCCCCCTTACCTCAATGAGTTCAAACAGTAGGCCAGGCTCAATCTCTATGGTAAGCTCATACTCGGCTGCATTGCGTCCTGGGATAGAGGACAGGAAGGAATCCCTGATAGCGCATGCCCCCTCCACGGCTTCCTCCAATCCCGGCCTCCGCCACACAGGACTGCTCTTAATCCAGCCACTCCTGAACAGGGTCTCCCCCTCTGAAGATAGAGACTTTCAGAGTCACTGAGACACACACACACACACACACAGGTACATGCAGGCACGCACGCGCACACACAAACACACAAGGCCATACCGTTATGTCCTGGGGCATGTAAGTAGACCTCTTCGGCCAGGTGAGGTAGGATAGGAGCGATGGAGCGCGTCACTCCGTCCAGAATCTCCTCTAGAACCGTCTGACAGGACCGCCGACCCAACGAGTCCTCAGGATCACAGTACAGCCTGGGAGAGGGAGAGAGTAACAGACTATTAATAGTGCCATATAGTAGCAATGACATTAGTCATTATAGTGTTGTCATAAGTGTAACAGAGTAGTAGTAGACAATGTAATAACAATAGCAGTGGTAGTAGTATTTAGCAAGAGTATCAGTACCTGTCCTTGATGATGCTGAAGTAGAACTTGGAGAGGTCTCTGGTGATGAAGGCTTGGAGCAGGCGGATGGCCCTGCCCGCACCAAAATCATTGTAGGCATCTGTCATCTTCATACTGTAGTTCCGTAGAAGGTGCAGTAGGTACTGGTCAATGTAGTGCATTTCTTTAGGGTCCACTGCCTGAGTACGAGGGTCAAAACCCTGCAGATTCCCTAGCAAGAACTTCAGGGTATTCCTCAACTAGAACGAGACGAGGAAGAGTTATTACAGCAGTGTGGAGAAGCAGGTAACAAGACTCCTACACAGACTGACAGATAGTAGACACCATGACACTCACCTTATTGATGCTGTCTCTGGCTGAGTTGAGCACGTTGGGGCCGATCTGGACCTCAGAGAAGACGTTGGACTCTGCCACCCACCAACGCAACACATCCACTCCATAGGCAGGAGACACACTGGGGTCCTGGGAGAAATAGAGGGAAAGAGATAGGAGAGTGGGGTAGGGTGAAAGCCTTTAAGGACTAACACTGTTGACCACCCTGGGAGTGTGTGTATGTTTCTCCAGAAAGGTTAGGTCTCATCCACAGCCTCTCACCTCCCCCCCGTGGATGACTGTATCGGGGTCTACTACGTTGCCTAAAGACTTGGACATCTTCTCTCCTTTCTCGCTTATCACAAAGTCATGTATCATCAGAGCCCTGAGAGAGAAAGAGAGAGAAAGTCATGCATCATCAGAGCCCTGAGAGAGAAAGTTATGAATACAGATTCTTCTCTGGCTTTCTTACAGACACATTTACAACAAGCACACATAGATATAAAAAGCATTTCACTGACTTGTAGGGAGCCCTTTTCTGCACAGCAACACTGGTGAGCAGAGAGGACTGGAACCAACCACCTATCTGGTCCTTTCCCTCCACATACACATCAGCCCTCGAGTCTGACGAGAGAGAGAGCGAGCGAGCGGAAAAACATGTTTAGTTCTTTGCAGTGTTTTGTTCTTAACCAATTCATGCAAACAGAGAAGAAAGGCAGATGGTTAGTATCAGGGGAACGTCACTGACTCTGTCCACAAGAGGTAGGACAAGTCTAGAGGGACAGAGACCACAGCCACTGGTAGTGAGGACATTGAGACAATGCATGACAAGTATACCAAGATTGCCCTGCGTGAAAGTGGTAGCGACAGACATTCCACCTTGGCCAGCCTTGGGAGAGACAGTACAGAAACGTTACATGGCGAGGCAGCCTTCCAAAGCCACGGGGTACTGTAGAGGTTAGAGAGAGGCTTAGAGACCGTAGTGCTCCTGCCTTAGACAATAGCACAGGTACAGCCACCAGGCTTTCAGGGGGAGAGGCTCCCTTGCTGCCAAAGAGAGAGACTGCTGACTAAACAGAGAGTGCAGTCAGGGAGTGAATCTTATAGATAACCAATCTTTAAGGTGCTCAGCTCCCAAACAAGGTGATCAGATTCCCACATGCTGAGGAGAGAAGGGGAAGAGGGCAGGAGAGAGTCAGAGAGAGGGGGGGGATAGTGAGAGAAAGAAACAGAAATCAATAGAAAAAAGGAAATATAGAGAAGAGATGGAGAGGAAGTAAGAGGGATGAGTAGAAGAGGGGGGAAGGAGGGATGAGTAGAAGGGGGGGGATGAGTAGAAGAGGGGTCTGGGATTTATTAACCTGGCACCAGGGGTTTGCGTAGGGAGGAAGGGAGCCAGCTGAGCCGTGACTCAGAGTCAGTGTCACTCTCCTCCTTCATTTCTGAAAACACAACACAACCACTCACATGGACAACATGGGTAAACCTTGGGAAATTGTGTGGCTGGATGTTGGATGTCAGTCTTGCCAAATGCCACAACAAGAACAATATCCTAACAAATGAAAGTCTTCCTTATTATGTGACTATAGAACACTTCAGTAAGGTGTGTTCCAGAGAGAGATAAAGCTAATGGCTGATGTACGAGGACTACACACGCTTCATATTAGATAGAAGTCATTTCTAATGCATAAACAATTCACAATAAGCCATGTGCCAGAGAGAGATAGCATCACCAGGCAGTTTGTACAGTATTCAAAAACTGGTTAGTGCAGTAAGGACACTTAGAAAGTTGTGATTTAGCTAGGCCTAGCTAAGAAAACAACCTTCGGACACAGCCTTGAATTCTAAGAAAACACACGCGTAATCGCTAGTGTAAGAACACTTGGCAGATGTCGTACGTAGCTTCGCCAGGTTAGCTAAACACAGAGCCTCACCTTCAAGAACAGCAGCCCAGGAGGTTCCACTGTCAAACCAGATGTCCAACACATCATCTCCACGCTCATAGTCTGTTACCTCTCCTGCTTTACTCTGACAAACACACACATACATTAACCTTCACACACACAAGGTGCTAAAATCCTCTTTTAATCATACAACCATATTCACTGACTTGTGAGTGAAAGTGCTGCGGTAACTCACCTTCTTGAGCACCTCTGGTGGCAGTAGAGATTCCAGGGGCAGCTCCCACCAGCAGTCACTGCCCTTCTCTGAGAACAGCTGGGTCACATGGGATACAGTGTGCCTTTAGGGGGAGAGAGCAGGGGTCAGAGCGGGGTGGCGTTGTGTGTGTGTGTATGTTTGTGGGTGTGTAGTTACTTGTTAATGAGAGGCTCTCCTGTCTCCTTGTGGTAGAACACAGGTATGGGCACACCCCAGCTCCTCTGGCGTGAGATACACCAGTACGGTCTTCTGTCCAGGTGGGCCAACAGACTGCCCCTCGCCGATTCTGGGATCACACGCACCTTAGCCAGCACTTCCTACACACAGTCAGAAAGACACAACTAAATGTTTTAGTCAAATATTCTCTTTTTTTGGGCTTCTTGCAGTCCAGAAAATGATTTGTAATTATGTTCCGGCCCCCTGACCATCCACTGAAGAAGAAAAAACTCATCCCGCAGCTGAATTTAGTTGATCCCTGCTCTATAAGAAGAATCATTCTCAGTTTCTAAGAGTCTAACTTACTGAGTGGGACCTGTCCTAAGTGTATGCGAGTGAGAATCATCACCTGTTTGAAAGAATCCCTCAATGTATCGCAGTGAGAACAGATTCATCTCTAGGGGTGATAGACAGGCTTTAAGAGATGTACAACGTGAGACAAAAAGACAGATACTGGTGGACAAGGAGGCAAACAAGCAAAGGGTGGAGAGGAGCCTCTCCTCAGGAAACACAAGGGTGGAGAGGAGCCTCTCCTCAGGAAACACAAGGGTGGAGAGGAGCCTCTCCTCAGGAAACACAAGGGTGGAGAGGAGCCTCTCCTCAGGTAACGCAAGGGTGGAGAGGATCCTCTCCTCAGGAAACACAAGGGTGGAGAGGAGCCTCTCCTCAGGAAACACAAGGGTGGAGAGGATCCTCTCCTCAGGAAACGCAAGGGTGGAGAGGAGCCTCTCCTCAGGAAACGCAAGGGTGGAGAGGACCCTCTCCTCAGGAAACGCAAGGGTGGAGAGGACCCTCTCCTCAGGAAACGCAAGGGTGGAGAGGAGCCTCTCCTCAGGAAACGCAAGGGTGGAGAGGACACTCTCCTCAGGAAACGCAAGGGTGGAGAGGACACTCTCCTCAGGAAACGCAAGGGTGGAGAGGATCCTCTCCTCAGGAAACGCAAGGGTGGAGAGGACCCTCTCCTCAGGAAACGCAAGGGTGGAGAGGAGCCTCTCCTCAGGAAACGCAAGGGTGGAGAGGAGCCTCTCCTCAGGAAACGCAAGGGTGGAGAGGAGCCTCTCCTCAGGAAACGCAAGGGTGGAGAGGACACTCTCCTCAGGAAACGCAAGGGTGGAGAGGACCCTCTCCTCAGGAAATGCAAGGGTAGCTTGGCATGGCATTAAATCCATGGCTAGTGCCCCCCATATAGGCAGGGGAACAACCAGTGCTGACTTTGGGGGACATGAGGGCCAGAACACGGCTAATGAACTCAATGTTTTCTTCTCAAGATTTGAATCAGACAACTTCGTGTCGGAAGTAAAACAAATGGAAGCATCATTACAAATGTTTTAGAGAGTTGTTGTTCAACAGTCTGATGTTCTTAAGTTGTTCAGGGGATGTAACACATACAAAAGCCCAGACAAAATACGTGGGGATGTGTTAAAGCACTGTGCTGAACAACTGGCTGGTGTTTTTACAGACATTTTCCAATCCTCACTCAACCAGCAACACGTTCCAGTGTTGTGAAAAAAAGAAAAAAATATATACCAATTCCTAAAGCATCTAATCTCTCTGTGCTGAATGACTATCGCCCTGTCGCTTTGATATCCTTAGTTATGAAATGCCTTGAGAAAATTGTGAAAAGTCATATTCTCAGTGTCACCCAGAAGGTCCTCGACCCATTTCAGTTTGCCTATCAGCCTAGCAGAGGAGTTGATGATGCCATTCTTACCCTCCTTAACATGGTCTATAGACATCTAGAGGGGGTATTAACATGGTCTATAGACATCTAGAGGGGGTATTAACATGGTCTATAGACATCTAGAGGGGGTATTAACATGGTCTATAGACATCTAGAGGGGGTATTAACATGGTCTATAGACATCTAGAGGGGTATTAACATGGTCTATAGACATCTAGAGGGGGTATTAACATGGTCTATAGACATCTACATGGTCTATAGACATCTAGAGGGGGTATTAACATGGTCTATAGACATCTAGAGGGGTATTAACATGGTCTATAGACATCTAGAGGGGGTATTAACATGGTCTATAGACATCTAGAGGGGGTATTAACATGGTCTATAGACATCTAGAGGGGGTATTAACATGGTCTATAGACATCTAGAGGGGGTATTAACATGGTCTATAGACATCTAGAGGGGGTATTAACATGGTCTATAGACATCTAGAGGGGGTATTAACATGGTCTATAGACATCTAGAGGGGGTATTAACATGGTCTATAGACATCTAGAGGGGGTATTAACATGGTCTATAGACATCTAGAGCCAAATCCCATGTCAGGGTTCTGTTTGTTGACTTTTCTTCTGCCTTCAACACAATCCAGCCTTACATTCTGGCACAGAGACTCATTCAGGACTTCTCCTTAGACGGGGGGCTGGTTTTGTGGCTGCTGGACTTCCTGAGCCAACGCTCACAGAGAGTCAAAATAGGTCCCCATGTGTGTCGGACATACGCAATACCAACACAGGCTGTCCTCTGGGATGTGTTTTGTCCCCACTTCTGTACATCTTGTACACTAATAGTTGTACTAGTTCCCATACTGACAGACACCTCATTAAGTTTGCTGATGACACTGCCTTGATCAGCCTGTTGCATGATGACGAGGATCATCATAGCCCGGTCCTAGATGACTTTGTAGAGTGGTGTGACGAATCACACTTGGTCCTTAATACCAACAAGACCAAAGATATGTGCATAGACTTCAGGAAGCATACAACACCTACCTCTGCAACATCTATCAGAGGTCAGAACATAGACTTCAGGAAGTGTACAACACCTACCTCTGCAGCATCTATCAGAGGTCAGAACATAGACTTCAGGAAGTGTACAACACCTACCTCTGCAGCATCTATCAGAGGTCAGAACAGACTTCAGGAAGTGTACAACACCTACCTCTGCAACATCTATCAGAGGTCAGAATATAGAAATCGTAGAGGAATATAAATATCTGGGTGTTTTTTGGACAATAAGCTTCAGTGGAGTAAATGTACAGACCTGATCTACAAAAAGAGCCAACAGAGACTGTACTTTCTAAAAATGTTGGGTTCTTTTAATGTCGACTGTACTATACTGACTCTGTTTTACAAATCCTTTATTGAGAGTATTTTAACTTTTTGTATTGTTTGTTGGTTTGGCAATGCCACTGTCAGCCAGAGAAACATGCTGAGAAGGATTATTACCACAGCAAGCAAGGTACTTGGAGTCAAACAGACAGGCCTGGATGAGATCTTTAAGGTCAGGGCTCTCCGTAAGGCTCACAAAATCATATTAGACCCAAGCCACCCCCTGTACCTGGACTTTGAACTACTCCCCTCTGGGCGCAGGTATAGGGCATCTCTCAGCAGGAAAAACAGAACGAGACAATCATTTGTGCCAGGTGTGATATCCCTCCTAAATAGCTCGGGCGAATGTTCCCATTGACCCCCGTAAGGCCAGCAGGCTGGTCTTTTCTTCTTTTTAATGTTTTATTTCTTACTATGATTATTTTTATTGGTGCGTAAATGTTATGAAAGTTGTTTTGTCAATCGTGTTTTGTATTTAAACACCACTTTGAATGTGGACATGACACTGCAACAGAATTTCTCCACGGGGACAATAAAGTCAGGAAGTAAGTAAGAGTTATCATCAGTGTGTGATTCCTACCTTGGCCTTGTCTTTGAGGCTGGCGATGTCAATGAACCACTGTTTGCTGGGTCTGATGACTACAGGCTCTTTACTCCTCCAGTCGTACGGGTAACTGTGGACACACTCCTCCTCCTTCACTAGAGAACCGACAGCCTTCAGCATGGAGATCACTGACATGCACACAAAACACACACAAAAGCTTGTACAAAGAGAGCAAGAAGTTGAACTAGACAATACAAGTTAAGCATTATCCTCCCTGTCTCTCACACCGTTTCTTCCTACCTGCATCGTTGCCCTCCCCCATCACAGACAGACTCTGTAGCTCAGGCCCAGCCAGCTCAGTGAACCTGCCTTCCTCATCCACGATACACTCCTAGAACAGAGGAAACACACACAGCCATACAGATTAGGGGTGGGTAATTGAAATGATTTTACTATTTGAATAATATCATGACGTTCAGATATACGGAGTCAAAATTCTCATTGTTATATAAAGAGTTACACAAAAAAACTATAGACTATCGACCAATCAGAACGACACAAATGCACACGGCAGAGGTAAACAGAGGCCATGCTGCTTTTCATCAGTAGTTTGGCTAACAGCAACAGTGAACGAGAAGTGTGATTTTCACTAAGATATAACTGATTGTTACAAAAAGTGTTTCTGGTGAGTGTTTTGCATTGATCTGTGTCAGGTATTGTAGAAACTCTTAGATGAGCGCCTGTAATTGCTATTTGAAGTGGGGCAATAGCAATGTAATGCACCATTATAAAAACTACACTCAAAAGTTTGCAGTTTCATTAAATTAGGAATGTCAAATGTAGTGGTTATTAAACTCTTGGGTATATCATTGCAAGTAAAAATGTCACAAGGATAATGTAATTTAGACAAAAGCTTTTTCATTGTTAAAATAGTCCTGAAATTGGTTCACTCTGAAAATGAACACCCACTCAAGTAAACAAATACTAACATTAACCCCAGGAAGAGATTGGACCCCAGGAAGAGCTAATGGGAATCCTTATTAGAAATACAAACCGTGCCCATCTCTAGGACAGATGTCATTGGAAGTTCATGAAGACTTTTAGCCTGGAAGCCAGAATGTTTTTGAAGTTAGCCAACTGATATTGTTCTGTCAATCCCATTTATATATTAGTAAAGGAACCCACCACTGATAGTTTAAAGTGGGAGGCCACACTGTAGTCCTCCATCCCATGGGCAGGAGCTGTGTGAACCAGTCCCGTTCCTTTGCCCATGGTCACAAAATTAGCTGGAAGCAATGGAACCTCCTTCCTGGGAATGGTGGGATGCTGGCAGACTCCTCCCTCAAGTTCTGTACCTGGAGGTGGGGATGGGAAGAGAAAGTGACATGACAATGTTTATGTGTCTGTCTGTCTGAGTGTGTGTGTGTCCAGTTTACCTGTGAAAGTGCCCACACTCTCCAGCTCTGTGCTCAGCAGTGTTGCCAGGCTGGAAACGCGCTCAGTGGCCACTAGGAGGAGCTGTGAGCTGTCTCTCCTCTTCACTACGGAGTACCTGTGTGTGAGATATTAAAACACATTTACAAAAGGTGGGAGTTATACCGTATAGTACTGAAGGTGCAGGTAGGTGTGTGAGGGGATGTCTGTTGACAGTAGCACTTACTGGGCATTGGGCATAAAGCAGACAGCCTGGTTGGCTGGGATGGTCCATGGTTGGGTGGTCCACACCAACACAGAAATGCTGCCCAACTCCCCTACAGCTTCCGCCATCTTAGGGGGCAGGGTGGCCAGGGCGAAGGTGGCATAGATTGCTTTGCTCACGTGCTGTGGGTTATACTCCAACTCTGCCTCTGCAAGAGCTGTCCTGGGGGGAGAGCAAGAGAGAGAGAGAAAATTAGAGGTAAGGAGGAGGAGAATGAAAGGAGGGGTGGGGGGAGAGACGCAGCAGAGATACACTACATGGCCAAAAGAATGTGGACACCTGTTCGCTGAACATCTCATTCCAAGACCATGGGCATTAATATAGAGTTGATCCCCCCCCTTTGCCGCTATAACAGCCTCCACTCTTCTGGGAAGGTTTTCCACTAGATGTTGGAACATTGCTGCGGGGACTTGCTTCCATTCAGCCACAAGAGTTTTAGTGAGGTCAGGTACTGATGTTGGGCGATTAGGCCTGGCTCGCAGTCGGCGTTCCAATTCATCCCAAAGGTGTTTGATGGGGTTGAGGTCAGTGTTCTGTGCAGGTCAGTCAAGTTCTTCCACACCAATCTCAACAAACCATTTCTGTATAGACTTCGCTTTGTGCATGGGAGCATTGTCATGTTGAAACAGGAAAGGGCCTTTCCCAAATTGTTGCCACAAAGTTAGAAGCACAGAATCATCAAGAATGTCATTGTTTGCTGTAGCATTAAGATTTATCTTAACTAGAACTAAGGAGCCTAGCCCAAACCACAAAAAACAGCCTCGAATAACAGCCTCAACATTATTCCTCCATCACCAAACTTTACAGTTGGCACTATGCTGACATCCGCCAGGAGCATGCCATTGGTGGATTCGGAAAATAGCTGAATCCACTCATTTGAAGGGCCGTTTACAATCTTTTCTATGGAGGAATAATTGTCTATGGAGATTAGTCTGTCAGAGTGTCAAATGCTGAAGCGTGATTCATCACTCCAGAGAATGTGTTTCCACTGCTCCAGAGTCCAACGGCGGCAAGATTTACATCATCCCAGCCGATGCTTGACATTGCGCATGGTGATCATAGTTACTGATCAATTCATTTATAATTAGAAGTTTTTGTTACCCGTTTTAAAAACTTTTTTATTTTTGTACTCATGTACGATATCCTAACCGCCATCGATAAAAGACAGTACTGTGCAGCCGTCTTCATTGACTTGGCCAAGGCTTTCAACTGTGTCAAACACCACATTCTTATCGGCAGACTCAATAGCCTTGGCTTCTCAAATGACTGCCTCGCCTGGTTCACCAACTACTTCTCAGATAGAGTTCAGTGTGTCAAATCGGAGGGCCTGTTGTCTGGACCTCTGGCAGTCTATGGGGGTGCCACAGGGTTCAATTCTCTGGCCGACTTCTCTCTCTCTATAGATATCAATGATGTCGCTCTTGCTTCTGGTGATTCTCTGATCCACCTCTACGCAGACGACACCATTCTGTATACATCTGGCCCTTTTTTGGAGACTGTGCTAAAAAATAAATAAAACGAGCTTCAACGCCATACAACACTCCTTCCATGGCCTCCAACTGCATTTAACTGCTAGTAAAACTAAGTGCATGCTCTTCAACAAATTGCTGCCCACACACTCCCGCCCGACTAGCATCATTACTCTGGAAGGTTCTGACCTAGAATATGTGGACAACTACAAATACCTAGGTGTCTGGTTAGACGCTGTAAACTCTCCTTCCAAACTCACATTAAGCATCTCCAATCCAAAATTAAATCTAGAATCGGCTTCCTATTGCCCAACAAAGCATCGATCACTCATGCTGCCAAACATACCCTCATAAAACGGACTATCCTACTGATCCTCGACTTCGGCAATGTCATTTACAAAATAGCCTCCAACACTCTACTCAGCAAACTGGATGTAGTCTATCACAGTGCCATCCGTTTTGTCACCAAAGCCCCATATACTACCCAACACTGCGACCTGTATGCTCTCGCTACATATTCGTCGCCAAACCCACTGGCTTCAGGTCATTTATA
This sequence comes from Oncorhynchus tshawytscha, assembly GCF_018296145.1. NCBI lineage: Eukaryota > Metazoa > Chordata > Actinopteri > Salmoniformes > Salmonidae > Oncorhynchus > Oncorhynchus tshawytscha. The sequence goes on along the minus strand of NC_056439.1, from coordinate 40,094,026 downwards.
AGTCTTTGCTAGGTAAAGCCCCGCCTTATCTCAGCTCACTGGTCACCATAGCAACACCCAGCCGTAGCACACGCTCCAGCAGGTACATTGCACTGGTCACCCCCAAAGCCAACACTTCCTTTGGCCTCCTTTCCTTCCAGTTCTCTGCTGCCAATGACTGGAACAAATTGCAAAAAATCACTGAAGCTGAAGTCTTACATCTCCCTCTCTAACTTTATGCATCAGCTATCTGAGTAGCTTACCGATCACTGTACCTGTACACAGCCAATCTGTAAATAGCACACCTGACTACCTCATCCCCATATTGTTATTTACCCTCTTGCTCTTTTGCACCCCAGTATCTCTACTTTGTAATTATTTTCACCTCTAGGGCCTATTTATTGCCTTACCTCCCTACTCTTCTACAGATCTATAGATGTTTCTATTTTTATTTTATTTTGTGTTATTGACTGTACGTTTGTTTATGTGCAACTCTGTGTTGTTGTTTTTGTCGCACTGCTTTGCTTCATCTTCATGGGCGGCAGGTAGCCTAGTGATTAGAGTGTTGGATTTGTAACCGAAAGGTTGCAAGATCGAATCCCAGAGCTGACAAGGTAAAAATCTGTTTTTCTGCCCCTGAACAAGGCAGTTAACCCACTGTTCCTAGGCCGTCAATGTAAATAAGAATTTGTTCTTAACTGACTTGCCTAGTTAAATAAATAAAATACACCTGTCAGCAATGGGTGTGGCTGAAATAGCCAAATCCACTAATTTGAAGGGGTATCCACATACACTACATGGCCAAAAGTATGTGGAAGAGCTATGTAGCAGAGACTATATCCAGAAGCCACTAAGTGCTGCCTACCTGGAGGAAGGAGACCAGAAAACTGGCTTGTAGTCCTGGTAGATCAGACCCTAGAAATTACAACACAAGAACAAACAGTTAGCTCCTGGGGAGAGAGAGTGAGCAAGCGAAAGAATGAGTGTCAGATCTTCTGGCGAGGCAGGCTGACCCAAATTGATAGAATATATCCCACCTTGCTGTGCATGTCCTGGAAGACCTTAAGCTGAGCTGCCTCATAAGTCCCATCAAAGGTGTAGTAGCACTTATCCCAGTCCGCCATCACACCCCAGCGCTGGAAGGCAGCGCGCTGACGAGCGATCGCCCCCTCCGCAAACTCCCGAGCTGGAGAGCAGAGGGACCACAGTTCATCAACACACACAGCTGATTTTCTGGTGTCATACATACACAGGGGGATATCAGATTCTATTAAATCAATAGGCAGAGCTGTTTTTGTGTTTCAGTGAACCACAGTCATGTGATGAGTAATTTTGTCTGAGACCTGAATATTTGTGTAAGCTCCAAAAGCGAATGCCTACGCTTTTAACAGCCTACACTTTCAGCTCAATAGGCTAACATGATCCTTGCCAGGTCTCGCTGGTGACCTGGGTTTGATACCTAGTCAGTTCCATCCATCCACAATAAGTGACCAGTAATGTATCAGCTGTCTGTTCCCTGCCCCACTGACCTTTCTGTCTTATCTGCAGAGGGCTCAGTCCACTGGTTCCCAGCTCTCCCAGTGCCTTCAGCTCAATGGGCAGCCCATGGCAGTCCCAGCCTGGGACATAGTGAACCTGTTTCCCCCTCAGCATCTCAAAGCGGTTCTGGATGTCTTTGAGGATCTGGAACACACAACACCAAAGAATCATGATGATAAAGGCCTCGTCTTGCCAGTGAGAGCCATCACAGATTCATCTCTGTTCTGGGTTCAAGTCCAGTTGAGAAATATTGCACAGCTGGATTCTCTGCTAAATGACTAAAATGAGCAAATAACAACACCTTATTGAGGGCATGTCCCACATGTGGGTCCCCGTTGGCGTATGGGGGGCCATCGTGGAGACAGTATTCCTTCTTGGCCTTCCTCTCTCTCTGCCATGAGTAGAGTTCTGCAAAGCCACACTCCTAGACACAGACAGAATCGATACACTGACATATTACTGTCAAGTCTATAGTCATAACACAGGCACAGAGCTGAATTTCAGACACAGTCTCATTGAGAAAGGTTAGTTAGTTAGCTAACCAAAATGAGTCTTGCAGTGGCTAGTTAACCTCTTGTTTGTTTATCTGACATTCTTTAGCAATCGGTCACGCGCGCCCGTTTCGAAACATGTGGCTCACTGGTAAGCTATCTAGTTAGTATGACATTAGCATGCTAGACTAGAGCACTCGTCTTACCTGTTGTATCTGTACCTCCCGGTCGATGAGATTCTGTCCGGTTAGTTTCATGGGGAATTCAGTACGGGGAAGCAACACACTGTCGCGGTACGGCCCGGCACCCTGGGCGGCTGCAGGGTGAACCGTACCTTCGGTGGAGCTGACATTTTGACAACGGCTGGTGTTGAAGGAGAGTGCGGGGTGGAGAAGGGCGCCTCTCCGAACACTCGTTCCCCATCTCGCTACGCTCTGGCTAACTGCTGAAATGCGGCACAGCAGCATGGAGAGGCAAACACTTCGTACTATTCTACCTACCAAAATTCTAAAACAGGTTTGTTGTTGTGATCGATCTGATTGCGACCTCTTAAGAGTATTGGATCGTTTTTTTCTTGTTTTCCGGAAGTACTGGACGTAACACACTACTACGGAAACTGTGAAAGGACAAATTAGTTGTCTTCTTCGATTAGGTTCAACGGTTGTTGGCATCCAATAAATGTTGCATTACTGCCACCTACTAAACTGGAGTATAACTCCCTTATACTTTGCTTAAATTTGTGGGGGGTTTTATATAAAAAATAAATTAAAAAAATACCCAACCATCTAACACTACACAAACAAAAATAATAATAAATGCCATACTCCACTATTTAAATGCATTTAGTCCTACTTCAGGCCAACAGCCTGAAAGGATGGGACACAACCACTTGACACACCCTGTGTCTCGCACACACAAATACCTCTCCGCAGCTGCAACCACAACCTCTATTTTCTGCGACTTACGTTCCATCCCTGCTGTACAGTTGATAACCATTACTATAAATGCCAAAAGTCAAATCTTACTGAAACATATATCACTTGTTGGCCCATCCCTCTGTACTGGTACAGATCTACTACTCACACCACTCCTCTCAGATCCCTCCCCCTTGACCAAATCTTTTTCTACTTTCTTCACTGCCTCAGCATATGACAACTTCTGTACTACTCTATCCCTGGAAACCTTAACCTGCCTCTCTCGCACGGGACATTTCTGATCCCCAGCCCCATGGGCACCCCTACAATCAACACATACCACTACTTTCCCCAATGTTACACATTCCTTTGTCTCATGCCCTTCTGCACTCTTCTCACACCTAGGAACCTCCCTCCTACAGACTGCTGCCACATGCCCCTAAGCTTGACACCTGTAACAACGTAATGTAGTCGGCATAAAAGCTCATAGAGGATCATTTATATATCCTAACATCACTGTTGGGCAAAGACTCAACAAAACTCAAAAGAACAGACAATGATTTCTGTTTCTCCACACATGCCACCCTGTCTGCGTCGCACCAAACGACAAGCATCACAAACACCGGGAATCTTCCCCTTCAGTTGGTCAGCTTTCACATTTACCGCTACCCCAGTAATGACTCCTTTCAATGGCGCCCTATTTTTGAGAGCAAAACAATTCACATCTCTTGCCCCCTTTCATTTAACACAGAGCGCCTGCACCCTCTGACCAGCAGTAATACAATAAAATGATCACAATTCAACTTTTGGTTACCCTCATCAATTCCACAGCCACCAACTCTGTTTTCATTGACCCTGAAACCTCAAATGGATCAGCCAATAGGCAAGGGTCCACTTTTTCCAAAAACTTCACAGACTAATCTTTATCCTGACCCTCCATGCAAGCCTCGGGCCCCGACAACTTGCCCACACCTACCACCTCCAATACTTCCCCCTCACTCACTTCTCCTCCTGTCCAACTCTCTCTGCTTAAACTTTCTACCATTCTTCTTTAACAAACCATCTTTTTTTCCCATCATTTAACTGACCCAAGCTCACCCTCTTCCTCCCTCTCTCTCTCTTTCCCTCCATTCCTCCTCCATATTCCAAGTATATTGGATCATATCATATTAAAGTACTATTCTGAACATTACTGATATACTGAGTGGCAAGTCAAGATATCTGCTGGTTTTATTGTTTGGTCAACAGCACCACCTGCTGGACAGGTTTAATGTTGCTGACTGAGCAGTATGGGAGGATGAAAGATGACACATTTAGGGTCGGTCACTCTCCTTGTGATAATACTGCACTTCTCCTGACCAACATCTTGTTCTTGCATTGTCAAGGGACGCCATTTAACCGGCTGTCACAATCTCCATACAATCAGCACGAACCCCTCAGGATGTAGCTCTCAACAGTGCATCGAACATGTAAAGGCCAAATTAGTTGTCATTGTGGTAGATAGTTTATATTTACCGTTAGACCTGTTTTTGTGTAAAACATTTGACGTTTATCATCAGGATATAACATAATAGCCAATATTTTCAACATCATAAACTACCTATAGGCCCCCATTATGTTCAGGGAGGACAACAGGTGATAAACTCTGAGGAGAGATCATAATAGTGTCAAGCTCTTCAAATTATAAACTTGTGAATTAATAGGCATATTCACTGACCGTGATATATAGGCCTAAAAAAGACAGTGATTAAAAACACAAAGGTTATTATTTGAATTGCTGACAGTAAATCAAAGACGCTGTAAAGCACGTGTCAACCTCATTCCAGGATGAGGCCGAGTATCTGCGGTTCGCTCCTCCCTTGTATTTGATTGATGAAATAAAGTCGCTACACTAATTAGCAAGGAACTCCCCTCACCTGGTTGTCTATGTCCTAATTGAAAGGCCAGGACCAAGTTTTAGAAAGCATGTTTTATGGGAGGCTTAGGGTAAATTGTAGGTTTCCATTGGAGGGGCAAACTAGACAGGTGGTTATGGGGACGAGCCCTGTTGACCTGAAGTCACAATCAGTGGGGGTATAAAATCCCCTGGATTTACACTCTACTCATTTACCGCGAGTGGGGAAAATAGCAATAGACAGACAGGTTACGCTACTCACCTAATTGAGGCTAAGAAAGAACCTGACAACATGAGTAAAATGGTGATCACTTACATTGGCTTCCTTCTCCTTGCCATGCAGTTATCACAAGTAAGATACTTTTTTTTCTGAAATTATTTGTAATGTTTGATTTGTGAAATATACACTTTATTTAATTAAATGACGTTAGGCCTACCCAACATTCTGGGGAGTACGCTAGGTATTCTGAAAGGTCAAATTGCATAGGCTATTGCATATAGTTTACAAATAGACGCGTTCTCAGTGACACGCTAATGATGACGTGGCTAATTAGCCTCGGGTGTTTCCAGTCTGACTGGACTGTTTAATCTAACGTGTCTTTAATAATGAGACGAGCGCAATGTCAAACCGTAATGCCTTCAGATACTGAATCCAAGATAAAGGTAATTTTTGGGGAAAATTGCCTCTTTCATAAGGTGATGGCACGTAATTGTAAGTTCTCAATTAAACATATTGCCTGCCATAGGGTAGCTTCACACTTTTTTGCGTTTTTTAAAAATTTGTCGGACGAAAGTGAGATTTAAATTGGGATTTAAAAAAAAAAAATTCTATACGTGAAGTTTGTTGCCACTGACGCGCCCCTATTATGCTCATGTTTCAGGTCTTCTCACAAAACATTAGGCGTAGGCCTACAACAAGGTCCCCGGCGATGACTGTGAACACTACCAAAGTTGACGGCGGCGCACGTTCCAATATGACCAAGGTACCCGATGTTGTCACTACCACCAACATCACCATTCCCAAAGGAGCCTGCATGTCCCTGCAGTCCAGTGCGTTTACGCTGCTCATTCTCATGTTGGCGGGTTCGCTCCTACAGGGCCGTTTATAGAGGGTTCATCTGCACTAAACACACTGCCACGAATACAATCGGTGGAACGGAACACCTTTCTACTGATGGGAATTATTTGGATCACACCTCCCCGGCTATTTCAACCCAGTATAGGTAGTCATACACTCTCTGCTTACTGGCCCTATGGTGTGGTCCCCTCAATGGCAGCAGGCCATGAGGATGTACTGAACTCTGCTTTTTGACTGTTGGTTCCAGTGTCCAGACAGCAGGCTGTCGTTTTGGACTGTTTTGTAACTTCTGAAGCTAAATGTTTGCTGTGCCTGGGAAATCAACTGCATATAATGTTGGTTGAGATGCGTTCTGTAATTAATGTAACCTATATTTTGTCTTCTCTGGCACTTGAGTCCAAGCTCCAACCTGGGTTTGAACCAGTGACCATCTGAACACAACTGCCTCTCACTGTTAACCAGCTAGTCACTTCACACCTGTTACACTTGCTATTTCTACTCCTGAAACTGCAATGTATACTTTGTCAACATTTTATGTTAAGTTCTCGACTTTTGATTTTAACTGTTAAGCGGTGATGTAATATGCTTAGATTTATTTTGTATTGCCAGATTTAATAAAGCTATGACATTTACAATTAATATTCAATGTTGTACAATAAAATGAATAACACTACCTGTCAAATGGAAGTCCATACTTTAGCATGGTGTAGAAATAAGACTTGAGCACTTTTTCCCATCAACTAAAATTACTTTTTGGTCTTTGGCTGGCTGTGAGACTCTTGTGGCTGATGGCTCAAGCTTTATTTTCATGACACTTTGACTGTAGGCCTACATAAAGGCTGCTACGCAACATGGCCAGAAGTATGTAGACAAACCTTCAAATTGGTGGATTGGCTAGTTCAGCCACCGTGCATGCAGTCTTACTAAAAAAACATTTAGCAGCAGAATGACCTGTACTAAAGAGCTCAGTGACTTTGAATGTAGCACTGTCAGATACCACCTTGCCGATAAGTCTTCATTTTCTTTCCTACTATAGCTGCCCTGATTAAGTGTTATGGTTGCGCTATATTGTCTAAAAGCAACAATGGCTCAGTGTTATGCCACACAGAATGGGATTTCTACATGCCACACAGAATGGGATTTCTACATGCCACACAGAATGGGATTTCTACATGCCACACAGAATGGGATTTCTACATGCCACACAGAATGGGATTTCTACATGCCACACAGAATGGGATTTCTACATGCCACACAGCGTGTAGAAATTGTCTCCGTTTCACTAGGGTTCCAAAATTTAATTTTCAATTATTTGGGAAATGAGAAGTAGACTGTATAAAGGCAATTTATAAAGAAATGATGACCCTTAATCTACTGGAGAACCATTTGGGCTTTAAGTATTATGCATGAGTGAAGCTTTTAGTGAGGTTTAAAGCATTCATAATTTTTGCCCCCCCAAACACACATTCATATAAATAGGTATATTTAATTTTGTCCAAATAATTTTTTTCTTGCTCATGATTTTAAGTCTGGAGTAGGCAGCACCAGTAAGTAAACTGTTATAGGATGAAAGTTCATAAATGTGATTCATTAATAGACAATGTGATTTCCCACCCCCCCATTAATAGACAAGTCGTACTTTATCAAATACCTCTCCATGGTTGCAGAATCATAGCAATTTTTGCAAACTTTCTATTGAAATTGATTATGGTAAGTTCATATTTTTTGAGATTTGAATACCAAGTATGTCTACTTCACCACCCATTTTATTGGTAAATGCTGTCTTTTAACGAACCAATATGTACTCTTCTCATAATTAGGTTTTAGTCCAGAAAGGCTAGAAAAGTGATCAAGATCTTCCATGAGACTGTGCAGGGATCCAGTTTGAGGACTTAAAACTTGAGTCATCGGCATACATTGACATTTTTTATCGCCTGGATTTCTAACCCCTTAATGTTCTTGTTGGATCACATTTGAATGGCTAGCATTTCAATGGCCATAATTAATATATATGGAGACAACAGACAACCTTGTTTTACTCCTTTTAAAAGCTCAATACTTTCTGAGAAGTAACCATTATATACTATTTTACATCTGGGGTTGCTGTACATAACTTTAACCCATTTGTATAAGAGATTCAACAAAATGAAAGTAATCCAGGCATAGATATATAAATTCTAGTCGTACTTTATCAAACACGTTTTCAAAATCTCCTTTGAAGACCAGGCCTGGTATCTTCGATGTTTCATAATGTTCAATTGTTTCAAGTAATTGTTGAATATTACAGTTGAAGTCGGAAGTTTACATACTCTTAGGATGGAGTCATTAAAACTTGTTTTTCAACCACTCCACAAATTTCTTGTTAACAAACTATAGTTTGTTTTGGCAAGTCGGTTAGGACATCTACATTGTGCATGACACAAGTAATTTTTCCAACAATTGTTTACAGACAGATTATTTCACTTAATTCACTGTATCACAATTCCATTGGGTCAGAAGTCTACATATAATAAGTTGAACAGCTTGGGAAATTCCAGAAAATTATGTCATGGCTTTAGATGCTTCTGATAGGCTAATTGATATCATTTGAGTCAATTGGAGGTGTACCTGTGGATGTATTTCAAGGCCTACCTTCAAACTCAGTGCCTCTTTGCTTGACATCATGGGAAAATCAAAAGAAATCAGCCAAGGCCTCAGACATCTTTTTGTAGACCCCCATGGGACACCACCATGGGACCACGCAGCCGTCATACAGCTCAGGAAGGAGACGCGTTCAGTCTCCTAGAGATGAACGTACTCCACAGGTACACCCCCAAAATGACTTTACGACAACAAAGTCAAGGTATTGGAGTGGCCAAAGCCCTGACCTCAATCACATAGAAAATTTGTGGGCAGAACTGAAAAAGCGTGTGCGAGCAAGGAGGCCTACAAACCTGACTGAGTTACACCAGCTCTGTCAGGAGGAATGGGCCAAAATTCACCCATCTTATTGTGGGAAGCTTGTGGAAGGTTATCTGTAACATTTGACCCAAGTTAAACAATTTAAAGGCAATGCTACCAAATACTAATTGAGTGTATGTAAACTTTTGACCCACTGGGAATGTGCTGAAATAAATAAAAGCTGAAATAAATAATTCTTGCTACTATTATTCTGACATTTCACATTCTTAAAATAAAGTGGTGATCCTAACTAACCTAAAACGGAATATTTTGTAGGATTAAATATCAGGAATTGTGAAAAACTGAGTTTAAATGTATTTGGCTAAGGTGTATGTAAACTTCAACTTTATCTCCAGTATATCATCCATGTAAAAAACATGTCTGATCAGGATGAACAATATCTGGGAAAACCACTTTTATTTTATGTGCTATGCATTTTGCCAGGATTTTTACATCACATTATAAGAGGCCTCCAGTTCTTTTAAATGGACTGGATCTTTATACTACTACCTGTGTTTTAGTAGTAATGAAATCAGACCTTGATGAATACCTGAAAGTCTGCTATTTTTGTAGGTGTAATTAAAACATGCCAATAATGGATCTTTGAGTACATAAAAAAAGGTCTGATATACCTATACTCATATACCATCAAGCCCTCGTGTTTTTCCAGACTGAAAATATTTTATTGCCTCAAAGTTCCTCTTCTATGAGTTGGCCTTCATACAGGTCTTTCTGTAAAGTTGTTAATTTTACATTATTATTATTAGGTAAGAAATCCTTAAGTTATCATCATTCTGTGAATATAGAGGAAACTGAAAAGAGAACATGTTTAATATTTTGCTTCCTCTTTCAAAATATGATTTGAATCATGGATGACTATTTGCAACGCATTTCAGCATATTTTTGGTAGCATTTCTATGTTAAATTCAAGAAACATTTTGTGCATTTTTCCACCCTGTTGTAAGTCAGGTCCTCACCAGACATAACCGGCAACAACGTCGCCTATGGGCACAAACCCACCGTCCCTGGACCAGACAGGACTGGCAAAAAGTGCTCTTCACTGATGAGCGTTACACCGAGGCCTGTACTCTGGAGCGGGATCGATTTGGAGGTGGAGTGTCTGTCATGGTCTGAGGCGGTGTGTCACAGCATCATCGGACTGAGCTTGTTGTCATTGCAGGCAATCTCAATGCTGTGCGTTAAAGGGAAGATTCTCCTCCCTCATGTGGTACCCTTCCTGCAGGCTCATCCTGACATAACCCTCCAGCATGACAATGCCACGAGCCATACTGCTCGTTCTGTGCGTGATTTCCTGCAAGACAGGAATGTCAGTGTTCTGCCATGGCCAACGAAGAGCCCGGATGTCAATCCCATTGAGAACGTCTGGGACCTGTTGGATCGAGGGTGAGGGCAAGGGCCATTCCCCCCAGAAATGTCCAGGAACTTGCAGGTGCCTTGGTGGAAGAGTGGGGTAACATCTCACAGCAAGAACTGGCAAATCTGGTCCAGTCCATGAGACGGAGATGCACTGCAGTACTTAATGCAGCTGGTGGCCACACCAGATACTGACTGTTACTTTTGATTTTGACCCCCCCTTTTGTTCCGGGACACATTATTCAATTTCTGTTAGTCATATGTCTGTGGAACTTGTTCAGTTTATGTCTCAGTTGTTGAGTCTTATGTTCATACAAATATTCATACAAATATTTACACATGTTAAGTTTGCTGAAAATAATAAAATAGTTGACAGTGAGAGCAGGTTTCTTTTTTTGCTGAATTTATAATCTGGACTGTTACTTTTTCTATAGCAAAGAAAACAAGTGGTAGCATATGTGACATGATTCAGGAATCTTGGCGTATGTCGTTTGTCACGACTTCATAAGAGAGCTTTTCGAAAGTAAATATTTTTTTCAAAATGTGTTTTTTTTGACAGAAATGCTTTCTAGAACATGTGAACTTTCCTGTGCCTTAATATCAAACTTGTATGTTATCTGTAAATAGGAATAAATTACAAGCAGAGTTGGTTTCGCCACAGAGAAAGGGAGCAACCTTCCCGCTAGCCATGATTGGCTGAGAATGAGTGGGTTGGACATGCTGAGAGATGAGTTTGGATTGGTCTGTGGTGTTGCATCTTGTGTCTATAAAATGAGCTGCTCGTAATGCGTAGATAATCCTTTCTACTGCAGTTTTTTCGAAAGATATAACCTTAGCCATAGAGAACTGCAAATATGTTGCTTCTGCTCTCAATAACATTGCTACCCTGAATTGATCAGGCACTATTGACAAAAGTCAGTTGGAAAAAGTTGTGATGCACTACTTTCTGGAGGACAATCATGCCATGATGACTCTCTCTTACTCTGAAAATGAATCAGACGATGAGGAAATCCCTGATTTAGGTAAAAACGTTACATGTCTAAACAAAAGACACAAAGTTAAAGCTTGCTGTTAGCTAGCTAACGTTAGCTGAGGTTAGACGGCTGGCTTGCTAACGTTACTCTTATGGATTGGGATTTGAGTTCATTTTTTAGCTAGCTAATGTTAAATGTCTAAACAAAAAGACCCCAGGTGAAAGCTTGCTGTTAGCTAGCTAACAGTAGCGGAGGTTAGATAGCTGGCTTGCTAACGTTACTCTATTGATTGGGATTTGATTTCATTTTTTTATTTAGGTAATGTTAAAATGACATGTCTAAATAAAAGACCCCAAGCTAAGGCTTGCTGGTTACACCTGAAGCATGAGGACTTGCTGCGAGTGGTGAATTTCATCAACAACTATGCAGAGGACAATGCAGTAATATTACGAGGATGCCACCCAGGACACAAACACCTAAGACAGGGAATTTTTACTAGGATTAAATGTCAGAAATGGTGAAAAACTGAGTTTAAATGTATTTGGCTAAGATGTAAGACTTCAGTTGAAGTCGGAAGTTTACATACACATTAGCCAAATACAATTAAACTCAGTTTTTCACAATTTTTCACAAAATCCCTGTCTTAGGTCAGTTAGGATCACCACTTTATTTTAAGAATGTGAAATGTCAGAATAATAGTAGAGAGAATGAGTTATTTCAGTTTTTAATTCTATCATCACATTCCCAGTGTTTCAGAAGTTTACATACACTCAATTAGTATTTGGCAGCATTGCGTTTAAATTGTTTAACTTGGGTCAAACGTTTCGGGTAGCCTTCCACAAGCTTCCCACAATAAGTTGGGTGAATTCTGGCCCATTCCTCCTGACAGAGCTGGAGTAACTGAGTCAGGTTTGTAGGCCTCCTCCTTTTCAATTCTGCCCACAAATGTTCTATAGGTTTGAGGTCAGGGCTTTGTGATGGCCACTCCAATACCTTGACTTTGTTGTCCTTAAGCCATTTTGCCACAACTTTGGAAGTATGCTTGGGGTCATTATCCATTTGGAAGATCCATTTGCGACCAAGCTTTAACTTCCTGACTGATGTCTTGAGATGTTGCTTCAGTCTATCCACATAATTTTCCTACCTCATGAAGCCATCTATTTTGTGAAGTGCACCAGTCCCTCCTGCAGCAAAACACCTCCACAACATGATGCTGCCACCCCCGTGCTTCACGGTTGGGATGGTGTTCTTCGGCTTGCACGTCTCCCCTGTTTTACTCCAAACATAACGATGATCATTATGGCCAAACAGTTCTATTTTTGCATCATCAGACCAGAGGACATTTCTCCAAAATGCGTGATCTTTGTCCCCCATGTGCAGTTGAAAACTGTAGTCTGGCTTTTTTTATGGCAGGTTTGGAGAAGTTGCTTCTTCCTTGCTGAGAGGCCTTTCAGGTTATGTCGATATAGGACACATTTTACTGTGGATATAGGTACTTTTGTACCAGATTCCTCCAGCATCTTCACAAGGTCCTTTGCTGTTGTTCTGGGATTTATTTGCACTTTTCACACCAAAGTACATTCATCTCTAGGAGACAGAACACGTCTCCTTCCTGAGTGGTATGACGGCTGCGTGGTCCCATGGTGTTTATCCTTGCATACTACTGTTTGTACAGATGAACATGGTACCTTCAGGCGTTTGGAAATTGCTCCCAAGGATTAACCAGACTTGTGGAGGTCCACAATGTTTTTTCCGAGGTCTTGGCTGATTTCTTTTGATTTTCCCATGATGTCAAACGAAGAGGCACCTAGTTTGAAGGTAGGCCTCGAAATACATCCACAGGTACACCTCCAATTGACCTCCAATTAGTCTAGCAGAAGCTTCTAAAGCCATGACATCATTTTTTGGAATTCTCCAAGCTGTTTAAAGGCACGGTCAACTTAGTGTATGTAAACATCTGACCCACTGGAATTGTGATACAGGGATATATAAGTGAAATAATCTGTCTGTAAACAATTTTTGGAAAAATGACTTGTGTCATGCACAAAGTAGATGTCCTAACCAACTTGCCAAAACTATAGTTTGTTAACAAGACATTTGTGGAGTGGTTGAAAAACAAGTTTTAATGACTCCAACTTAAGCGTATGTAAACTTCCGACTTCAACTGTACTTCATGAAGGCATGTCATCCAGCAAAGGCAGCACAGTCATCAACTACATGCACCATTTCTTCACCAACTGCGGAGTTGGGGAAACACGTGTGCATCGGAATTGTGATAACTGCAGTGGCCAAAACAAGAACAAGTTTGTGCTCTGGTATTGTGTCTGGCGGACCATGCACAAGCTCCACCACAGTCTGGACCTTCACTTCCTGATCACAGGCCACACCAAGTTTGCCCCCGACTGGTGCTTCGGGCTCATCAAGCAGCGCTTCAGAAAGACCAGAGTGAATACTTTGTCTGAGATTGCTGGTGTTGTGAAGGTACAGCACCATGACAGGGGTCTACATCCCACAGCTGGTTGGACTGGAGGATGGTACGGTGCTGTTGGAAAGCTATGGCTTGCAACAACACTTGACTCCGTACTTCAGGCCACTGCCACAGACCAGCAGACCAGCACTTCAGGTGAATATCGTTTTCATTGCATTGTATGAGGTTATTCTTATTCTTATCTAAACTTGGGAGGTGAATTGATGTTGGGCAAGGTTGTAATGTCTTCTCATTTTTTATTTTTTTGTTATTTCCTGTTTTACAGCTTCAATGCTCTGGAGCCTGGTGGTGTTGTCGCCAAGGAGCATTCAGACTCAGTCGGGACCAGGTTTCAGCTACTGCGCAATGCTGACATCCTTCGTCCCTGAGATGGTCTGCCTTTTCATGCACCATCTGGACTGGACACAGCTAGACAAACGTATCTTTTTGAGAAGATCAAGGAGTTTTGCGACAAAGAGGCTATGGACATCACTTGACCTGCACCAAAGTCAAGGGCAGGGCAGAAACGGGCTCCCCGAAAATAGATTCCGTTTTTCATTTGTGGTTCGGACAGAACAGTCATCAGCACTATCTGCAGTGTCTCTATTCAATTGACTCTCTCCTAACACACACGCCATATGTTGCTGCTATGATTTTTTTATCCTGCTGCTCAGCCACTTTACCCCTGACTGAGCTCGCTTTTATCCAGAGTTCTCAGTTGTCTTGAACGCACTGTCGGAAGTCAGAGATTACCGACTTCCAAGTTGTTTTGAAGGCTCCACTAGAGACTACCTCTTGTTTCTGAATAGGGTTACCTCTAACAAATAAGCCCTTGTGTCTGTATTGATGTGAGAAATAGGCATATCTACACAGTAATGGTGGCTGGCTGCGATATTAACTAGCCTAATAAGTTTGTACTGAGGTGATAGCCCTATTTTAGCTAAAATGACAAATGAAATTCATTAGATTACTCTGGCAATGAAAAATATGTACAAAAATGTACATGTGGAAGTTTCAAATCAAATCACATTTTATTAGTCACACGCGCCGAATAGAACAGGTGTAGGTAGACCTTACAGTGAAACGCTTACTTACGAGCCCCTAACCAACAATGCAGTAACATTTAAAAAAAAATATGAATAAGAATAAGAAATAAAACTAACAAGTAATTAAAGAGCAGCAGTAAAATAACAATAGCGAGACTATATACAGGGGAGTACCGGTACAGGGTCATTGTGCAGGGGCACCGGTTAGTTGAAGTAATATGTACAGTGGGGCAAAAAAGTATTTAGTCAGCCACCAATTGTGCAAGTTCTCCCACTTAAAAAGATGAGAGAGGCCTGTAATTTTCATCATAGGTACACTTCAACTACGACAGACAAAATGAGAAAAAAAAATCCAGAAAATCACATTGTAGGATTTTTAATGAATTTATTTGCAAATTATGGTGGAAAATAAGTATTCACCATTTTCAATACAACCTTGAAACATAAAAATTAGGGGCTTCTAGCAACTCCCAAAACTGTCTATAGAATTCAACTGACAGGCCATCAGGACCAGGTGATTTTCCTTTTTTAATTTAATTCAGAACCTCTAATTTCTTCTATTGACCCAGGTGAATCGGAAACTGAGTGGAAATCATCCTCAATCACAGCTCTGGCTCTTGTCGTAGCTAGCTAGCATGCCTGCCATCTTTTGTGAGGCTTGGATATTCCGTCTTCTGTTGTCTTTCTGTCGTGTTCTTCCCATTCAACTTGGGAAGAACCAACTCTAAACTTGCCATACGTAGCTAAAACAAGTTATAGTTCGTTTCTTGCTACATTGATAGCCAATATTAGACTGATAACCACCTAACCCTCAAAGTTGCTTGGACAATAGAGAAAATGCTCCCTCTCACAGCGACGCCATCTTGGCTCCCCCGAAAAGACCTTTATCGAGGTTATTTCCTTATTAACAGGTGATGTCAGTGGTCAGCATGTGGGAGAAGTCGGGGCTCAGGGATGATAGACCCTGAGTTACCCACTGGTAATTATGAGTTGTAGGGGCATTCAAGTGATTGGGCTAAATTTAATTAGATCTACAAGGATAATAGATTAATCTGCCAGTATTTTTTATTTAGAGATTCCGGTAAACTCTGTTGTTTTTCATGTTTTACCAATTAGTATTGGATTATTCCCCATGGCAGCCAATTGTTAGATTAGAAACGGAACATTTTTTTCTTAGTTTTCAGTTGGCTTTGGCCGAGACCTCACCATTTTTCCTTTGCAGGGAGAAATATTGCTTTTGACCAAATATTTCACATTTATAATATTCCTGTTGCTATTGTTATATGTAAATACAAGTAATTTGTTTGTAGAGTGTTAACCTTCTTCACCAGTTCTCTTACCATTTTTTACCATTATGTGATTAGCTCACCAGTTGGTGTATCGGTAGGCCTAATGTTAATTCTCCTGAGAGGAATTATGGTCTGTTGTTTTTCTCTTACTATAAATTGTTATTGTTAATTTTTTAAAGTAATAGTAATGTCAGCATCCACGACGGCAGATACAGCAGCCTCGGCGACTGGAGGGCTACATAGTCAACCATGCACGCACTCTAACAACCGCTTCAAGGGGACATGCCCAACGAGGTGAGGGTGAGCCCTCCCCAACAGGTCATCTTTAGGCAAGCCACGCCCCCAAAGAAGAAGGCCTGGAAGAGGCATCTGATGAAGAGGAAGGGGATCATCACCAACCTCAACAAAGTGAACTGTTGCAAAATCAGCAAAATGCAGAGAGCGCTGAGTCTGAGAGCTCAGATGAGGATTCTTATCCAGTAGTCATCAACAGGCCACGTAGGGATGAAGAGAGCCGACAGAGTAGCACACAGCTAGTATCAGATAATATTGAGAAACGTGGTCAGACTGATAGAAACTTCACTGTGAAGGAGTGCCAACCAGTCCTCAGGGAGAGCCCAGAGAGGACGGGGGTAAATATGGAAACAGCTGAAGGCTCAGAGACTCAATCATCTCATGACGAAGTGGACACTGATTCATTGGGGTCACCCATGACCTTGCCCTGCCGTTCAGCCTGGCAGAGGAGGCCCAGAGACATTCTAACCTATAACACTTTAAGGCTGCCAAAGCTCTTATCAGGATACAAACTAGAGATGCTCAGATGTGTATATATTTTCTTGTTTAACTTTACTAATCCAAATGTGATAATATTTAGTGGGGGTTGTGTCTTTGTCCATAAAGGTAAACTGGGCATGTCTATATAGTTATATGGCTGTTAGCCCAGTTTTCCCTAGTGTTCTCAAGACCAGAACATAGATCCTCTGTGTTTGTTTTGAGGCCAGTGAAATATTTGGGCCAAAATTTAGTTTTTGCAAGGGGGTGTTTTAAGGGGCTTAATAAAGTTGTCTTCCAGCCACTAGGGGGTACTCTGGTGAAACCCATGGGTAATAAAGAAATATTGTTTTAGTGAATTGGGGAGAGGAAGAAAAATGAACAAAAAGTGCTGTAAACTGCTGTTACTTCTGCTGACATGATTAAAAGTAAAGTAAACAGTACCTTTTGTGTTGTAGTTTATATTATAAGCTCATAGAAAGGGTAACACTAGCAAAACAGTCCTGTAGTGTAGCATTCACTTCATCTGACCATTCTTCAATTCACTACTGAAGGGACATATGAATGAAATAGTATTGTGGTAAATAGTTTATATTTACCGGAAGAGGTCGATATAAGAGTATTTTTTGTTGTTGCCATTTATCAGGCAAATTATATTTTATTTTGAACATAAGCTAGACAACCTATAGGCCTACTATTGTAGAAAATGACCCCATCACATTCAGGGAGGACAACCGTGATAAACTCTGAGGAGGAGAGACCATAATGGTATCAAGCTTTTCAAATTATAAACCTGTTATAATATTTTCTGACCGTTAAATAATAAATGCAGGCCATTTGTGTTACTGATGTCACACCCTAAGATGTAAAGGAAGAGGCCTAATGCGGCATTCATAATCAAGTGTGAATGTGGTAATTACCAGTTGTGAAGTCGTAGACATCAGTTGGATGCATTCACATGCTTTGAATTCGTTTGGCTAATGGCCAATAAACTGTGTCAACCATAAACTAAAAGTAGGCTGCCGCTATCATAATCACAAACAAATTATAGTTACATTTATCAAGGTAATTTCCTAAGTACATGGCATCAGAGGTCTGCATGTGGAAGAAATTGGAGCTCAGGGAATTATAGACAAGTTTCCACTTGTAATTACAAGTTGGAGGGGCGTTCATGTGGATTCCCACTTGGTTATGAATGCAGCATCAGTGGTGTGGTTTATGGGAGGTTTCAAATAAACTCATAAAGTTAAATAGACATCCCATCATTGTCCCATTATGGCATCTGTGAAAGCACAGGCAGCACCATTGAGGCCATCTCCATTTTGAATTAGTCAATGTTCTTAAACTACTACTTCTGAGTTGGCAAGCAAACATAAAGTGTGCGTACTGCCACCAGGATTGTGATGTTTGAACAAAAAGCCAAGGTTGGCGATATACTGCAGTTATGTAATGTTTGCTCATGAAATCAAATCCAATTTTATTGGTCACATACACATATTTAGCAGATGTTATTGTGGGTGTAGTGAAACGCTTGTGTTCCTAGCTCCAACAGTGCAGTAATATCTAACAATTCACAACAACATACACAAATCTAAAGAATTCACAACAACACACACAAAGAATAGAGTTGAGAAATATATAAATATTAGGATGAGCAATGTTGGAGTGGCGTTAACTGAAATACAGTAGAATATAATAAATACACATGAAATTAGCAAAGCAGTATGTAAACATTATTAAAGTGACTAGTGTTCCATTATTAAGTGACCAGTGATTCCATGTCTACAGTTGAGCAGCCTCTAAGGTGCAGGGTTGAGTAACCAGGTGGTAGCCGGCGTGATGAATGTAATTTATTGGCTGATCCCGCCTGCCGACCTGTATAGAATTATGTGATCCTTCCATAACCTATAGGATGTCCCTCCCAGTTGACTACTTAAAAATGGTGAAAGTCCTCAATAGCGCTTGGGGGACTAGAGTCCTCTATCTATCTCTATGGATAGGGGGACAGGGAGACTGGATAGGCAGTTGGTTTTGGGGATTCGCACTGTTGACCCGACGTCACAATCGGTGGGGGTTATAAAAATCCCCTGAATTTATACTGCAGTCATTCGCAGTGAGAAAAGCCGTAGACAAAGCAGTCACACCGTAGATAATTGGAACAGAGACAGCCAACAAAATGACGACCGTTTACATTGGATTCCTTCTCCTTGCCATGCTTTTTTCATCACAGGTAAGAGCGTTTCTTCTAACAAAACTCGTTGCATGTTTGATTTTAAGTCTACTCAGTTTTCATTAGGATAACGTTACCTACCTACCCATTCTGGAAAATAAAGGCATTTCAACAGGTGCAACATTCAAAATGGCTATTCCTTTTTTTTTTTTTTTTTTTTTTTTACGGTTTCAATCTAAATGTTGGATTTACTTAATGTATTTTCTCATTGACAAACTAATGATGGCGCGGGTAATTGGCCTCCAGATGTTTTCAGTTAGTCATTTAGAATATTTGGCGACCTAGTGTGCCATAATTTGAGTCAAGAGACATGACACCGTAATGCCTCCTTTCAGATAGTCTTGACGTGAAATGACTTCAGATAGGTTTATATCATTTGAGTGCGACTATTTTCTCTCCCCTGCGAAATTCAACTGCAGGATATTGTCCGTCACCCTATAGGCCTAGACTAGGGAAACGCATTTCCCAAAAGGTGATGCCACTCAACACCAATAACATGCGTATTAATTTAAATACATTATGTTAAAACATATTGCCATAGGATTGTCTTATGCCACACCCATTTGTGTGCCTAAATCTAAACTTTACGCATGTGTTTTTGCTCTTCAAAATGAGTTGGCCGGAAGTTATTAGATGTTTTGTCCCTATTGTCAAATGTTTCAGGTTAACTTTTTATGTTTCTCCCATCTGGCCAATGCCCAGTCAATGATGTGCCCCTCTCCTCTTGTTTTAGGTCCATGCGCAGAACACTACCACACAGTCCCTTCCTACGAATGTGACCAAAGCTGACTTCACGAATTCCTCGATGCTCAACGTCAGTACCACGAACGTCAGTACCACGAACGTCAGTACCACGAACGTCAGTACCACGAACGTCAGTACCACGAACGTCAGTACCACGAACGTCAGTACCACGAACGTCAGTACCACGAATGTCTCCATTCCTCAAGGAGCCAGTGTGACCTTGCAGTCCAGTGCATTCACGCTCCTCATCCCTGTGGTGGGCTCGCTCCTACAGGGCTGCTTCTAGAGGGTTCATCTGCACTGAACAAAAGCCAAGACTAACATCGGCAGCCTAGATGTGCAAATGTTTTACAAAGAGCACATTAATTCTCGGAAGGTAGACATTTGCGCACCTAAGCTGCGGGATTCGGCGGCATGGGCAAAAACACTACTTTGTGCTCGCACCTCCTGGCTGCTTCAAACCGTAGGCCTACACTCTGCTCACTGGCCCCAAGGCCATGGCCTGGCAACAAGCTGTCTCACTGCAGAATGGGACATTTGTCCATATACCTTTTTGAGGTTTAGGCATTAATTCACAAATGGGTAAGGTTTGGGATAGGGTCAAGTCATTTAAAGTGCCTAGCACTGGGATTGAACACATGACTAATTAATGGTAATAGTGCTCACCGTTGCCCCTAGTGGCCAATTTTGAAGTAATCTCCTGACATCCTGCTTACCTGGAAAGATGTCTAATTTTGCAGTGGTTCTTTAGTGACCTGGCTGTTGCCTCCATGGAGGCAGGCCATGAGGCTCTATTAAACTCTATTCTTTGACTCAATATTGTGTAATTGCAGACTGCAATTCATGGGGTTTCTGGATATCAGGAGAAGCACATTGGTGCCTGGTTTTCCTGGTAAAACACCCTGAATTTGTCAGTTCTGGTGTTGAGACCGTTTCTTGACATTTGTTTACAAGGCAGGTAAGGATAGTTAACGTGGTCGGTAAGGATAGTTAACGTGGTCGGTTAGGTGACTTTGTGTGCCAGGTTAGGAGAATGAGGTAAAGTGTTAGCTTTAGATACTGTTGTCCCCAACGTGAACTACATGGCCACGGACCAGTGGTGCGCGTCAAAGTGCGTTTCTTAATCAAGTTACGCCCCTACTCCTTTGCTTCACTTGGTCCCACTGTTCCTGATTTCAGACAGCAGAGTTTATCTTGTGTACATTTTGGCTGTGCCTGGGGAAATCAGCAACTGTTTGAGGTGCATTGGAAAATAACAGCCTATATTTGTCTGATCTGTGGCACTTATGTCCTTAACAGTGCTATTCTTAATCCTGCAACTGCAATGGATACTTTGTCAGAGGCTTGATGTAGCCTACACTTGTGATGAACTTATTGCATTTTATATTGTAAACATGTGACTTATGTAAGTCAGTGATGCTTTTAGATCTCTTTATGTCAGGTTCAATAAAGCTTTGAAATGTGTTTGTCATGATTAATATTTAATGTCCTTGTACAATAAAATATGACATTTAATATAACTAACTTATCCTGTCAATTCCAAAGCTTGGCATTCATTGGCTTTTCTTGTCTGTCTTACAAATCCAATGCTGCAGGTCTTTCTCAAATGACTGGTTAACAATTGTGCCTTACAGAGTTTTCTATTGCTGCTTAGCAAAGGGCAATTTTTGCTAGAACTGTTGGGGGAAAATCTGTTAATGGGTCACCATAGAAATCCATGCTGTCTTCAAATGGCACTTACACCAACTTCTGTGGCAAGGCCTAACATTAAGTATTCAGACCCCTTGACTTAAACAAGTTAGACTTATAAAATTCATTAAATATTTTGGATACTCTACACTACACTTGGTTTGACTGTCAACGATGTGAAAACGGGTTTAGACATTTTTCTTTGCAACAAATCCCTTGCAATAGTATTTGCAATTGAGCTCTGGTGCATCCTGTTTCTACAACTTGGAGTCCACCTGTGGTATTGATTGGACATTATTTGGAAAAGGCACACCTAAGGTCCCACCGTTCACTGCATGTCAGAGCAAAAACCAAGCCATGAGGTTAAAGGAAATGTCTAGAGCTTTGAGGAAAGGATTGGGTCTAGGCACAGATCTGGGGAAGGTTACCAAAACATTCATGCAGCATTGTAGTCCCACAGTGGCCTCCATTAAATGATAGTTTGGAACCAAGGCTCTTCCTAGAGCTGGCTGCCTGGCCAAACTGAGAAACCTGGGGGAGAAGGGCCTTGGTCAGGGAGGTGACCAAGAACCTGATCACTGACAGCTTCAGTGTTCCTCTGTGGAGCTGGGAGATTCTTCCAGAAGGACAACCATCTCTGCAGCACTTCACCAATCAGGCCTTTTATGATAGGGGTCTGACAGAAGCCACTCTTCAGTAAAAGGCACATGACAGCCCTCTTGGACTTTGCCAAAAGGCACCTAAAGACATTCAGACCATGGGAAACAAGATTCTGTGGTCTGAAACCAAGATTGAATGCAGTGTCATCTGGAGAAACACTGGCTCCATCCATATGGTGGTGGCAGCATCAGGCTGTGGGGATGTTTTTCAGCAGCACTGACTGGGAGACTAGTGAGGATCGAGGGAAAGATGAACAGAGCAAAGTACAGAGATCCTTTATGAAAACCTGCTCAGGGCCTCAGACTGGGTCGAAGGTTCACCTTTAGTTCAACTACCCTAAGCACACAGCCAAGACCACGCAGGAGTGGCTTCGGGACAAGTCTCAATGTCCTTGAGTGGCCCTGCCTGAGCCCGGACTTGAATCCGACCGAACATCTC
Source organism: Oncorhynchus tshawytscha (assembly GCF_018296145.1). Taxonomy (NCBI): domain Eukaryota; kingdom Metazoa; phylum Chordata; class Actinopteri; order Salmoniformes; family Salmonidae; genus Oncorhynchus; species Oncorhynchus tshawytscha. The sequence continues at coordinate 40,071,509 of NC_056439.1, read as the reverse complement.
TGGAGAGACCTGAAAATAGCTGTGCAGCGACGCTCTCCATCGTACCTGACAGAGCTTGAGAGGATCTTCCCAAATACAGGTGTGCTAAACTTTAGCGTCATACCCAAGGAGACTTGAGGCTGTAATCGCTGCCAAAAGTGCTTCAACAAAGTACAGAGTATAGGGTCTGAATACTTATGTAAATGTCATATATAGTTTTTTTTTTATACATTTGCAAACATTTATAAAAACCTGTTTTTGCTTTGTCATTATCGGGGTAATGTGTGTAGATTGGTGAGAAAAACCCCACAATTTTTAGAATAAGGCTGTAACGTAACAAAATGTTGAAAAAGTCAAGTAGTCTGAATACTTTCCCGAATTAACTGTATCTAGGCCTCCCAGTGGTTTGAGTTAAAAACTGGTTTGACTGTCCACCTTATGTCCTTATTTTAGCATTTGCCATTCAAGGGCAGCCATTTTTCAGCTATCTCAAACAATGTGACCAATTTAATTTGGTGGCCTACTTGGCACCACTTTCATGACTCTTAACATGCTTACTGGCTGTCTGCATTTTGTATAGCAGGTTGTTTATTGTTATGAATCTTGCCCTGGAGGCAGAATTGAGCGATTTTCGGCTGCAAAGTCAAAATTGGCTACAGCGTAAAAATGTATGCAAACAAAAATGACCTTTTTGGTCTTAATTTAAGATGAGGGTTATGTTTAAAATCAGATTTTTATGATTGTGGCTGTGCCAGTTATCGACCACTGCAGAGCTGCCTCCAGTGTGAGATTCATGACAATAAACAACCTGCTTTTGTATATTTGATCTAAATCAAAAAAGTGGGATTCTGTATTTTTCGAATCCTTCCATTATCTTGATTTTGGGTCTCGCTTTTTGGCTCTTGTCCAAAGGAAGGGTAATCTACATTCTAAATCACTTGACAAGATTCATATTGTTTCTTCAGATTTAGAAGCAGAGCCTGAAGTTCTTTCCAATGGTTAATTTAAATGACAAGATTTTGATTGTGGTAATTTAAGATTTGTTTCAATCAAATAGTTGTGTCCCTCTGCTCCCTGTAAGCAAAGCATCTTATCAGTCACTTAAACCACCCAACCCTAGGATTATATGCATCAACCAAACATGTTCATCTCCTTAGTTTCCAGTAATCCTGCTTTGGATCACAGTGAAGCTCTGTAAAGGTTGTGTACTGTATTGGTTGGCAACAAGACAAGTGCTGATGGTGCACCAGGGGAATTGTGTTTTGTATGAAGTGTTTGAGGTGGAGTTATTTAATTCAGAGTCAGAACATTTTTGCCATTCATAGGGATGGGAAATGAAAGGGGGGATACCTAGTCAGTTGTACCACTGACTGCATTCAACTGAAATGTGTCTTCTGCATTTAACCCAACCCTTCTGAATCAGAGAAGTGCGGGGGCTGCCATAATTGACATCCACATCTTTGGTGCCTGGGAAACGGTGGGTTAACTGCCATGCTCAGGGGCAGAAAGACACATTTGCACCTTGTCAGCTCAGGGATTTGATCCAGGAACCTTTTGGTTACTGGCCCAACGGTCTAACCACTAGGCTACCTGCCAGATGTGTGGTAGTGTTGCTCAAGAAACAAAAAGATCACGTGTCAAGATGAAACACTGACAATTCTACATGAGCCTTGCTAACAGGGCCTGGTAAGTGAGGATCATCAAGCATCAGTGTTCCCTCTCAAAATCACTTTCATAGGCAAGTCCTCATTGCTCCCATTTTCTACAGTCTGCGCTTTGCATGCAGTCATTTTCTGAGGAAGGAATTTGCATTGATTTACATCCATTTGTCTTACTTTGCATCCCATCTCCTACCTGCATGCAGTAGCGGTGTTTTGGTAAAATCACTGGGGAAGCCAGTGACAACTAAAAGATACCAAAAACCATTTAGTCCAGTCACCATAAGCTAAATATGATGTGGCTGTCCATGGTTCTGATTTTTGTTTGTGTGTGTGTGCGTGTTCATGCAAGTAGAAAAACATGTTGACTCACCCTACTTGTAGAGAAACGCCAATGCCATCTTCCCCTCTTTCATGTTGACAAAATGATCTATCACTTACAGTACACGCTTTTATTTTTTGTTGTCCTAGGCTAACTGGCTAAAATGCTTGCTCGCTAACCTAACACCCATTCATGGTAAACGTTAGCTAGTTAACATTAGCCTTCTACATCTAGCTACATATTGAACTTCCATTCTCTCAGGCCGGGGGCACAACAATGTATGAATTAATAGTTGGATCAGAGTTGCCGTTATAATCATTGGCCAGTACAGAGAATTAAGTAAACCCACAAGTCCAAATCCCTATCTCCATCTATGGCTAATTAAAGAAAGGGCCAATTTTAGCTAGCTGGCTGGCCACCGGAGGACAACAACACAACTAGATGCAAAAATTCAAAATTTTCTGTCAATGACATATGCTCTCAATGGGATTCGATAGGAGTGAAGCCAAATCCAAGCTGGCTTCCCGAAATACTTTTTTTTGGTGCGCCAGGACCATTCACAGTTGAGCTCGCTCAGTTTAGCTCAATGCTGATTGGAAAATGTTTATACTTTTTTCGTCAAGGGAACCCAGATCCGCTGTCTTCCCTGCTGTCTTCCCTTGCTGTCAAAGCTATGGGCGTAAACAATGTCATACTCATTTGGACCAGACAGCATCAGATAGATGGCTGAGACAGGGGCGCTGTTTCGCTCCCTCGGATGCTTTCTCCTGTGAGATACATTTAGCCTGAAGGAATATTATGAAACACAGAGAGACAAAAGATAAATTATACATACGTATTTGGGGGAAGCCTGGCTTCCATTGGCATCCATGACTACATGCCACTGCCTGCATGGTGTTTACTGTTGTAGTTAGCATTGAGGTAAAGTAGGCTGTTTCTATAAACATCTATAAAAGAACAGCAGGAAAGCTCTCATACCTCTTGGTCTTACATGATGATTATGGCCTTAGCATTTTAGAAAGTCAACATGTGAAGTGAAACAAGTGTTAAGCACAGTGATGTTGGAGGCTAGAAAACACAGACTAGATGAACTGGCAGGTGATATGTATAAAGGTCCTGTAAGTTATTATGAGTCTTTAAAATCTAACTTGGTGGTATCCAAGACAGATAAAACATTGAACTATGAAAATGTATGCACTCACTACTTTAAGTCGCTCTGGATAAGAGCGTCTGCTAAGTGTAAAAATGTAACCTTTATCCATGCAGGTCACAGACCTGAGTGGTATACTATGAAGCAAGGTACAGTACATCTATTCAGGCTTTTATAAAGCAAGCTAGCTTCAGTTAGCTTCACATTTCCACTCAGGCTATATCCGTATTACGGAGGTGGATATTGATCGTGCACCCACCGCTTACTCGAGCCTGCTCGAGCTGGGTTTGTAACTGCACGTTCATGTTGCACATGGCTATTCTAATGCCGAACACTTCATTGAGACAATGCTGAATCATCATTCCATGGGTGAGTCAGTACCACATTTTCTTTTGTGCCAAAATCAAAAAGTTATCTTGCAAATTCAGCAGTCTATGGTGTGAAATAGGGTGTTAGAAGTGCAGTCTTTCTTTTACTAAGTGTATCATTAATGCCATCTTTAATGCCATCAAATCAATGCTTTATCCAGCCAGGTCACCCGTGATACAAATCATTATTCGACGACCATCCATGTCTGAGGACGCCGGGAGATTATGTAGAAACCGGCCACTAGGGGCAACAGTGAGCACTGGTACCATCAAGTAGGTTTCAGTTTTGCTAGGGCATTGTGGACAGGGATGACAGATGGGCATCTACCTCTGAATCGAAAGGTTGCATGTTCAATTCCAGCAATACAACATTTTGTTTTAAGCCTATCCCAAACCTTAACCATTTGGAGTTCATGCCTAACCTTAAGATTTCTGAATTAATGCCTAAACTTAACCTTAAACCCTTCGAAATTTGACATTTGCAACAACTTTGAAATTTGACTTTTGATAAACATGGATGAATGTCTAATTCTGACGTGAGACAGAGCTAGCTGGCTTTATCAATGCAGGAGCACCTTTCCCCCCCACTCCTATAGATCAAATAATTGTATTTAGGTCATGCAAAAGTTTTACTCTGGTGAATTTTCAAATGCAATCTGTCATTACTAAATGTGTAATGTGATAGGTGTTTTAACATGACTATTTTAACACAAAAAACATTTGTTTAATACAATATTTAATAAGTCAAGTGAAGGGGATGATATCTTTGCGAGAGGAAGATAATCTGAATTAATGTGTTCTCAACTGGCAGCTCAGACACTTGAATCAATGGATCAATGAAGTTAGCCTGTCCCAGAGTAGGTTAGTTCTGATGGATTCATTGCCATAGAAATGTACCTGGCTTAAAGGTGAGCCACATTTGTGTGACCGGTTATCCTGAGTTGAAATCAGAGTTGACCAAAGTTACCTCAGTAAATCCTCAACCTAATTCATAGTACAGGGCTCAGTTCCACTCACTTGAACATGTGTTATTGTGCCTCAGTGGTGCAACATTATCACTTCTTTACCACTCTGTGGTGTGAAAACAAACAGCAATTGGAGGCTTGAACCAAACGCCTGACAACTTTTAATTATTTGAAAGGCTACGATGGAGCATTAGAACCAGTGTGAACCAGATTTGCTTTTGTGGGCATGTTGGGGAGGTAAACCATTCTGAAAGGTCAACTGATAGGATCAGGGAGCAAACAACAACCATGATTCTCATGCAATTATAATGCATGACCCAGTGAAATGCTTTAACATAAAAAGGCATCAATCACTTCCTATAGAATGCTACGTGCCTCTTCATTTTACTGAAGGTATGTCCACATAAGCATAAACCACGCATCATTTTATGGTTGTTATTAGAATCCCCATTCGCCAACGCCAGTGGTGACAGCTAGTCTTCCTGGGGTCCCATCACATTAAAAAAAATACAGACAAAAAGACTACAATTTACATACATACACAGCTGAAGTCGAAAGTTTACATACACCTTAGCCAAATACATTTAAACTCTGTTTCACAATTCCTGACATTAAATCCTAGTAAACATTCCCTGTTTTAGGTCAGTTAGGATCACCACTTTATTTTAAGAATGTGAAGTGTCAATAATAGTAGAGAGAATTATTTATTTCAGCTTTTATTTCTTTCATCACATTCCCAGTGGGTCAGAAGTTTACATACGCTCAATTAGTATTTGGTAGCATTGCCTTTAAATTGTTTAACTCGGGTCAAATGTTTCAGGTAGCCTTCCACAAGCTTCCCACAATAAGTTTGGTGAATTTACTTGTTTCCTCCAGTATCTTCACAAGGTCCTTTGCTGTTGTTCTGGGATTGATTTGCACTTTTCGCACCAAATTACGTTCATCTCTAGGAGACAGAATGCATCTCCTTCCTGAGCAGTATGGCTGCTGCGTGGTCCCATCGTGTTTAGACTGGTGTACTATTGTTTGTACAGATGAACGTGGTAACTTCAGGGATTTGGAAATTGCTCCCAAGGATGAACCAGACTTGTGGAGGTCTACAAATTTTCTTCTGAGGTCTTGGCTGATTTCTTTTGATTTTCCCATGATGTCAAGCAAAGAGGCACTGAGTTTGAAGGTAAGCCTTGAAATACATCCACAGGTACACCTCCAATACTTATTTTCCACCATAATTTGCAAATAAATTCATAAAAAATCCTACAATGTGATTTTCTGGATTTTTTTTCTCATTTTGTCTGTCATAGTTGAAGTGTACCTATGATGAAAATTTCAGGCCTCTCTCATCTTTTTAAGTGGGAGAACTTGCACAATTGGTGGCTGACTAAATACTTTTTTGCCCCACTGTATAGTATATATATATATATATATATATATATATATATATACACAGTTATATGCATAAAGAATAACAATATATGTGTGTGTGTGTCAGGGTTTCCACTCATGGTGATTAGAATGCCAGAAATTACATTTAGATTATGGTAATTCATATTAACAGAACATGCAAGTCAAGGATGCAACGATGTGCAGCCCTTCTTACCTAATTCTGATGTGCACTTTGAAGATGCCAACAAGATGAGTAACAAACAGGAAAAATCACTAGCCTATGTTAATCTTCTATCCTCCATAGTAGAAAAGTTTATCTATTCTATTGTAAAAAAAAAAAGAAAAGTGAGCCCCAACCTCCCATCCCATTCCCACAACCCCACCCAGCTAACATATCCCCATCCAACACACAGCCCTCCCAAAAATCATGTTTCCCACCCCTTTCCAACCACCTCCAACAACTAGGGTTGCTCATCAGTCACCCATGGTCACCCACCATGGATGTCCTTTAGGTGGTGGACCATTCTTGACACAGGAAACGGTTGAGCTTGAAAAACCCAACAACATTGCCTACTAACATACCCTGTTCAAAGTCACTTAAATCTTTTGTCTTGCCCATTCACCCTCTGAATGGCACACGTACACAATCCATTCTCAATTGTCTCAAGGCTTAAAAACAATTGTTTAACCTGTATCCTTCCATTCATCTACACTGTTTGAAGTGAATTTACCAAGTTACATGAATAAGAGATCATGGCTTTCACCTGGATTCACCTGGTCAGTCTATGTCATGGAGAGAGCAGGTGTTCTTATTGTTTTGTACACAAAGTGTATATTGTTTTTTGTATGTGTTGGGCTTTAGCTGAGATTATTCTTTACAGGGTCAAGTGTATTTGCCCAGGCCTCTATTGTTCCTTGACTAGCACCATTCATTCTCGCTGTTGATAATTCTAATAACTCAGAACGAAACAGAGCAGGCATTACCTGTTATTATGGCTGAGGGATTGGCATATAGTATTTTAATCATATTAATGAAATTGTAGCCCCGCCCCATATGTTCCAAAACTGGACAAAGATATGACCATTCTAGTCTATCAAAAGCCTTTTTCTGCGTCGAGAGACAGAACTGCCCAAGGAGCTTTGGTTTCTGATGAAACGTGTAAGATATGTAATATCTTATCTGAGGACAATCGTTATTTAACAAACTCGCTTTGGTTCGGATGTACCAATTTGGGTATGCATGTTTTGAGACGGGAAGACAGAAGTTTTGAAAATAGTTTAATATCTGTGTTTATCAAAGTGAGAGCACTGGGTGGCATCCTTTTTTTAAACAAAAGCGAAATTAGTGCAGTATTTACATCCCTTTCAAATGAACCTTTGTGAACGGCTGTGTTGATCATTTTAAGTAACAGTGGACCTAAAATTTTTAAATACATAGTACTGCAGGAGGAATTAATTCATAATAATTAATATAATAATTCATTAATTGTTATAATAATTCATTAATTGTTTATGGTTCATTGAACAAACATGGAAACAGTGTTTAAACCCTTTACAATGAAGATCTGGGAAGTAATTTGGATTTTTACGAATTATCTTTGAAAGACAGGGTCCTGAAAAAGGGATGTTTCTTTTTTTGCTGAGATTATAAGCCATGTATTAATCAACATGCTAAGGGTCTTGGTAAGGAAACTCTCCAAAAAGAGGCTTCTTTTTTTTTCGTTCTTCAAATCCTCTGTCTGCAAAACTTTGAGAGGAGATGAGGTCTGATCTGGATTTTGTGTCAGTAATCCGCTCTTACCCTCAATCACATTTAGATGCTCAAGTTATGGTCACTGGGAGAGCTCACTGTAAGATGCACAGTCAGCAAGTGGGGCTCACATGTTAGTGTTTTCCTGTTGCTCTTGGTGACATAGGAGAAACAAAAACACCTCAATAATTTACATAAAGTTACATTTACATAGTCTTTGGCTATGCCGGATTAAGTGATATGACATGCTATTCTATAAATTACTTTCTCTGTAATTAATATTACCTGATTGAGCTAATCATGTAAATGTAATTAACTAGAGAGTCGGGCACCACGGAATAATATTTATAGAGCTGTTATCTTCCGAATAAACTCTTAAAGACCTAGTAATATTTTACATCAATAGCAGTCAATATTAATCGTCCCCTTATTTCAGTCTCATCTGAAAGTTGTAAATTCTTGGTTATCTGCACGAACCCTGGCTAACAAGTTGAATCAGCAATACAACATTGGGTTTAATTATTTATTTACTAAATACCTAACTAATCACACAGAATTACACATACACATATTTAAGTCATAACTTGATTACAAATTACGTCATAAAGGAAAACGTCCATAGCGGGCAGAACAGATATGACAGCTGGTTACACAAAAGAAAAGGGGCTGGGTTTAAGTGAAAGAGCGGGAAGACTGAGGAACAAAGGGTGAAGCTGTGCTATCGTAAATACAGTATCTTATGCATTCTAAATTACCGCCCATTTGGAAAAGGAAAATGCAATAAATATTTACTCTGAGCTGCGCTTCGGCAGGTTGGTGGTAGATGGAAGGCCGTGTTGCCCAACTGAGTCCTTTGTCCCTTGAAGAATGTCTCTGCTGGTAAATTGAATAAGTTGTAGTAACGTCGTTGTGTGGTAGACAGGATACTCTGTCTGTTCCTTCCTAATCCTCGTTTGCAGCGGCTGTTTCTATCTCAACGGCTAGGAGGTATCACTTCTGTAGTGAATAAGAGTTCAAAGTTCATACCATTCGCATCCAAAGCTCACGCTGATGTTGGCTTCGTTCTGTAGTTATTATCTGAACCATTCTGACATAGGACCGTCGTCCTCACATCCTCGGAACAGGAGGTTACATTGTCGTCAAGGGCTTATATAGGAAGGGAGAGGAGGGCGTGTTTGAAAAGTTTTATAGCCCATGTCCCTTCACAGGGGCGGGCCACTGATTGAGCAGAGCCCTATCTTATGAAAACCCAAATCTCACATTTTAGAAGCTAAAATCACATTTCATCCCATCACGAATCATTTCATATTCAAACATTTAAATTGAACAACAATTCCATGTGAATCCGATAACTCTGATGTGTAGACTTTCCACTGTAGAGTTTATGTAATCTTATCATTGATGAGAATGTCTCAGATGACAACCGAACTGACATCATATTCATTAAGTACCACCACATATGTTCAATTGGTCTGATTACCAGAATATAGTTAATTTCCCTCCACCTTCTGATGTTCCCAGAATCTCTATGTTAACCAAGGGTTTTTCAAATGTAACATCAGTAGGGTAGAGAGAGGAAAAAGGGAGGAAGAGGTATTTATGACTGTCATAAATCTACCCCCCAGGACAACGTCATGACACCGGTTAATAATTGAATGTGAGGAGACCCGTGTTTCCTCCAGTCACTACTTCCCTGGTTTGCCCCTCTGGACAGAACAAGGTCCCTTTAGGACCTGACCTGCACCCCCAAATACAGAAACAGCTACCCCATTTACAAATAAACACACATAAACACAGGTACACATGCACCCTGCATTCTGACCCCCAGTTTTCATCACTGTGGGAACTTCATCCCTCCCTGATTGCATAACAAAAGCCCCATTGTCCCTCCAAGGCTCCCATCTCATGTTTCAGAGGTAAACTCATTCGGGAGACGTGAAGAGAGGGTTTGGCCACTCTTTCACTATAGTCACCACTGCATGACCCCTTCAATCCAGTGTGTGTTCCACTCTCCTTAACCCGCAGACCCCCCCGCCCCCCACCTGAAACCTATAGAGAAACCTGAGTGGTGGTGTGGGGGGTTGTGGTTGGAAGGTGGAGAGTGGGGAAAGAGTAAAGGTTGGGGATTAAAAGCAAGTGAATGGAAAAGAGAGAAAAAGGGGAGGGAAAGGGGAATGGGGGCAGAGGAAGGGTGGAGGGGGTTCGAGAGGTATGTTATCAGAGTGGGTAGAGGGCAGGTGAGGGCATATGGCCTGAGGGACACTATGTACTCTCACCACATGACGAGAGATACGAGGATACAGGGTCCTTGAGCCAGAAATCCGCATTCCAGAAATCACCAGCGTCATCAAAAAGCTACAGTACTGTATGTTTGTCATGCACATTCTGTGATGATTTTGTCAATGTTGCTACAGTGCATAGGGCTGTTATAGAGACCGTATTACTGGCACACTGGCGGTCACGAGTCATGACGGCAGTCAAAAGCCTACCTGGCTGGCATGAAAATGAACCACAGGAAAAGCTTCCTCTATTCACAATTTAAGTTAATAGATTTAAAATCCGCCCATGCCCCTGTCCCGAGACAGGTTCATGATAATTGTTCTGGCTAAATCAAAACTAATTTCACACATATTAATTAGTATACTGTATATCTATATAAGGTCCCACAGTTGACAGTGCATGTCAGAGCAAAAACCAAGTCATGAGGTTGAAGGAATTGTCCGTAGAGTACCGAGACAGGATTGTATCGAGGCATAGATCTGGGGAAGGGTACCAAAACATTTCTGCAGCATTGTAGGTCCTCAAGAACACATGGAGGTGACCAAGAACCCAATGATCACTCTAACGTAGCTCCAGAGTTCCTCTGTGGAGATGGGAGAATATTCCAGAAGGACAACCATCTTTGCAGCACACCAACAATCAGGCCTTTATGGTAGAGTGGCCAGATGGATGCCACTCTTTAGTAAAAGGCACATGACAGCCCACTTGGAGTTTGCCAAAAGGCACCTATAGACACTCAGACCATGAGAAACAAGATTCTGTGGTCAGATGAAACCAAGATTGAACTCTTTGCCAAGCATCACATCTGGAGGAAACCTGACACCATCCCTACGGTGAAGCCTGGTGGTGGCAGCATCATCCTGTGGGGATAATTTTCACCTTCAGAGAATGGGTGAAACTCTCCACAGGTGTGCCAAGCTTGTAGTGTCATACTCAAGAAGACTCAATGATGTAATTGCTGCTAAAAGTGCTTCAACAAAGTACTGAGTGAATGGTCTGAAAACTTTTTTTTAAAACTTTTTTTTTTAAATATCCATTTGCAAAAAAAAGTTAAAACTTGTTTTTGCTTTGTTGTTGTGGGGGATTGTGTATAGATTGATGAGGGTAAAAAAACTATTTAATCAATTTTAGAATAAGGCTGTAATGTAACAAAATGTGGAAAAAGTCAAGGGGTCTGAATACTTTTCAAATGCACTTTAGGAGGACCTGTTTGTTTGTTAACCTCTCAACACAGAATAGCCACAGGTGCGCACTTCCTTTTAAATAGTTTGGAGAAAATATCCTTTCTATTTTATTCAGCAATGTTCAATTGTATTCTTCATACTATAATATAATAAAAATATTGTATGCAATGCGTGGAAGCCAGGAGATGCTAAATGTGTTTATTATCAAGGATATCTCCAGAGTGTGGTGTGGTCAGCCCAACGCATCATCGGGGGCACACTGCCTGCCCTCCAGGACATTTACAGCACTCAGTGTCAAAGGAAGGCCAAGAAGATCCTTTAGGACCTCAGACACGGTCTGTTCACTCTGCTTCCATTTAGCAGACAGACAGTATAGGAGCATCAGAACCAGGACCGAGAGACTGAGAAACAGCTTCTATCACCAGGGCATCAGACTGTTGAACAGCCATCACTAGCCAGCTACCTTTACAGTACTCAGACCTGCACCTTGATACTAATGCTCCATGTACTGAACAGTCGTGGTAAAAATTTTTGAGAATGACACAAATATGAATTTCCACAAAGTTAGACTCACTTCTAGACTCACTCCAATTTGCTGACAGCCCCAATGATCCACACCCTCACAGACAATGTGGTGAAGAAAGCACAACAGTGTAACGGTTTTCTAGTGGTGATGAAGGAGAGTCGGACCAAACTGCAGCGTGTCGATTGCGATCCATGTTTAATATCACAAAGAAACACGAACTTACAAAAAAACAATAAACGAAACCGAAACAGCCTATCTGGTGCAAACTAACAACGAGTACACATAGGACACTAAGGACAATCACCCACGACAAACTCAAAGAATATGGCTGCCTAAATATGGTTCCCAATCAGAGACAACGATAAGCACCTGCCTCTGATTGAGAACCACTCCAGACAGCCATAGACCTTGCTAGACAACCCACTAAGCTACAATCCCAATACCACCACCAAAACCCCAAGACAAACACACCACAATTACAAAAACCCCATGCCACACCCTGGCCTGACCAAATACATAAAGATAAACACAAAATACTTTGACCAGGGCGTGACAGAACCCCCCTAAGGTGCGGACTCCCGAACGCACCTCAAAACAATAGGGAGGGTCCGGGTGGGCGTCTGTCCATGGTGGCGGCTCCGGCGCGGGGACGTGGACCCCACTCCTTTAATGTCTTAGTCCCCTCTCCCTTCGTCCCTGGATAGTCCACCCCGCCGCCGACCATGGCCTAGTAGTCCTCACCCAGAACCCCACTGGACTGAGGAACAGATCGGGACTGAAGGACAGCTCGGGACCGAGGCAGCTCGGGACTGAGGGGAAGCTCGGGAGTGAGAGAAAGCTCAGGAGTGAGAGAAAGCTCAGGAGTGAGAGAAAGCTCAGGAGTGAGAGAAAGCTCAGGAGTGAGAGGAAGCTCAGGAGTGAGAGGAAGCTCAGGAGTGAGAGGAAGCTCAGGAGTGAGAGGAAGCTCAGGAGTGAGAGGAAGCTCAGGAGTGAGAGGAAGCTCAGGCAGGTAGATAGATCTACCAGCTCCTGGCTGGCTGGTGGTTTCAGCAGATCCTGGCTGACTGGCAGATCCTGGCTGACTGGCAGATCTGGAAGAGTCTGGTTGACTGGCAGATCTGGAAGAGTCTGGTTGACTGGCAGATCTGGAAGAGTCTGGTTGACTGGCAGATCTGGAAGAGTCTGGTTGACTGGCAGATCTGGAAGAGTCTGGTTGACTGGCAGATCTGGAAGAGTCTGGTTGACTGGCAGATCTGGAAGAGTCTGGTTGACTGGCAGATCTGGAAGAGTCTGGCTGACTGGCAGATCTGGAAGAGTCTGGCAGACTGGCGATGCTGGGCAGACCGGCGGCGCCGGGCAGACTGGCGGCGCCGGGCAGACTGGCGGCGCCGGGCAGACTGGCGACGCTGGGCAGACTGGCGACGCTGGGCAGACTGGCGGTGCTGGGCAGACTGACGACGCTGGGCAGACTGACGACGCTGGGCAGACTGGCGGTGCTGGGCAGACTGGCGATGCTGGGCAGACTGGCGATGCTGGGCAGACTGGCGATGCTGGGCAGACTGATGGCGCTGGGCAGACTGGCGATGCTGGGCAGACTGGGGGCACTGGCGGCGCTGGGCAGACTGGCGGCACTAGCTGCTCCATATAGGCTGACAGCTCTGGCGGCTTCTTACAGACTGACCGCTCTGGCGGCTCCGTGCTGACTGGCAGCTCCTTGCAGACTGGCAGCTCCTTGCAGACTGGCAGCTCCTTACAGACTGACAGCTCCGTGCAGACTGACAGCTCCGTGCAGACTGACAGCTCCGTGCAGACTGGCTGCTCCATGCAGACTGGCTGCTCCATGCAGACTGACAGCTCTGGCTGCTTCATGCAGACTGACAGCTCTGGCTGCTCCATGTAGACTGGCTGCTTCATGCAGACTGGCAGCTCGGGCTGCTTCATGTAGACTGACAGCTCTGGCTGCTCCATGCGGACTGACAGCTCTGGCTGCTCCATGTAGACTGACTGCTTCATGCAGACTGGCAGCTCGGGCTGCTTCATGTAGACTGACAGCTCTGGCTCCTCCATGCAGACTGACAGCTCTGACTGCTCCATGCAGACTGACAGCTCTGGCTGCTTCATGCAGACTGGCAGCTCTGGCTGCTCTATGTAGACTGGCTGCTTCATGCAGACTGGCAGCTCGGGCTGCTTCATGTAGACTGACAGCTCTGGCTGCTCCATGCGGACTGACAGCTCTGGCTGCTCCATGCAGACTGACAGCTCTGGCTGCTCCATGCGGACTGACAGCTCTGGCTGCTCCATGCGGACTGACAGCTCTGGCTGCTCCATGTAGACTGGCTGCTTCCTGCAGACTGGCAGCTCGGGCTGCTTCATGTAGACTGACAGCTCTGGCTGCTCCATGTCGACTGGCTGCTTCATGCAGACTGGCAGCTCGGGCTGCTTCATGTAGACTGACAGCTCTGGCTGCTCCATGCAGACTGACAGCTCTGACTGCTCCATGCAGACTGACAGCTCTGACTGCTCCATGCAGACTGACAGCTCTGACTGCTCCATGCAGACTGACAGCTCTGGCTGCTTCATGCAGACTGGCAGCTCTGGCTGCGCTGAACAGGCGGGAGACTCCTGCAGCGCTGTGTCGGAGGAAGGCTCTGGCTGCGCTAAACAGGCGGAAGACTCCGGCAGCGCTGGAGATGAGGAAAGCTCTAACAGCGCTAGATATGCGTGAGACTCCGGCAGCGCAGGAGAGGAGAAAGGCTCTGGCTGCGCTAAACAGGCGGGAGGCTCCGGCAGCGCTGTAGAGGAGGAAGGCTCTGGCTGCGTTAAACAGGCGGGAGACTCCAGCAGCGCAGGAGAGGAGAAAAGCGCTGGCTGCGCTGAACAGGCGAGGCACACTGAAGGCCTGGTGCGTGGTGCTGGAACTGGTGGTACTGGATCGAGGACACGCACAGGAAGCCTGGTGCGGGGAGCTGCTACCGGAGGGCTGGGGTGTGGAGGTGGTACTGGATAGACCGGACCGTGCAGGCGCACTGGAGCTCTTGAGCACCGAGCCTGCCCAACCTTACTTGGCTCGATGCCCACTCTAGCCCGGCCGATACGAGGAGCTGGAATATACCGAACCGGGCTGTGCACCCGCACTGGAGACACCGTGCGCTCCACAGCATAACACGGTGCCTGCCCGGTCTCTCCAGCCCCCGGTAAGCACAGGGAGTTTGCGCAGGTCTCCTACCTGGCATAGCCATACTCCCTGTAAGCCCCCCAAGAAATTTTTGGGGCTGACTCTCGGGCTTCCATCCGCTCTGCCGTGCTAGCTCCTCATAATGCCGCCTCTCTGCTTTTGCTGCCTCCAGCTCGGCTTTGGGACGACAATAATCTCCAGGCTCATTCCAGGGTCCTTTACCGTCCAATTCCTCCTCCCATGTCCATAACTCCAGGTGGTGCAACCTCTCCCACTGTAGCTGCTGCTGCTCCTGCTGCCTCTGTTGCCTCTTCTCCTGTTGCTCCTTTGGGCGGCTACACTCCCTGGTTTAGCCCAGGGTCCTCTCCCGTCGAAGATCTCCTCCCATGACCAGAAATCCTTGGTGAGCATCTCCTTTTTCGGCTGCTCCTGCCTGTTGACACGCCGCTTGGTCCGTTGGTGGTGGGTGATTCTGTAACGGTTTTCTAGTGGTGATGAAGGAGAGTCGGACCAAACTGCAGCGTGTCGATTGCGATCCATGTTTAATATCACAAAGAAACACGAACTTACAAAAAAAACAATAAACGAAACCGAAACAGCCTATCTGGTGCAAACTAACAACGAGTACACATAGGACACTAAGGACAATCACCCACGACAAACTCAAAGAATATGGCTGCCTAAATATGGTTCCCAATCAGAGACAACGATAAGCACCTGCCTCTGATTGAGAACCACTCCAGACAGCCATAGACCTTGCTAGACAACCCACTAAGCTACAATCCCAATACCACCACCAAAACCCCAAGACAAACACACCACAATTACAAAAACCCCATGCCACACCCTGGCCTGACCAAATACATAAAGATAAACACAAAATACTTTGACCAGGGCGTGACAAACAGAGCCTCTTCAACCTCAGGAGGTTGACTTCTAGACTCACTCCAATAGACTCACTCAGGAGGTTGAAGAGTTTTGGCTTGTCACCTAAAACCCTCACTAACTTTGACATATGCACAATTGAAAGTATCCTGTCGGGCTGTATCACCGCCTGGTACAGCAACTGCACCGCCCGCAACCGCAAGGCTCTCCAGAGGGTGGTGCGGTCTGCCTAAAACATTACCGGGGGCAAGCTACCTGCCCTCCAGGACACCTACAGCACCCGATGTCACAGGAAGGCCAAAAAGATTATCAAGGACATCACTGCCTGTTCACCCCGCTATCCTCCAGAAGGCGAGGTCAGTACAGGTACATCAAAGCTGGGACCGAGAGACTGAAAAACAGCTTCTATCTCAAGGCCATTAGACTGCCTACAGGCATAGATTAGAAATCACTGGCCAATTGAAAGAATGGAACACTAGTCACTTTAATAATGTTTACATATCTGGCATTACTCATCTCATATGTATATACTGTATTCTATACTATTCATTGGTATCTTAGTCACTTAATAATGTTTACATATCTTTCATTACTAATTTCATATGTATATACTGTATTCTATACTCTTCTACGGTATATTAGTCCATTCTACTCTGACATCGCTCGTCCATATGTACTATATAGTCTTAATTCATTTCTACTTAGATTTGTGTGTATTGGGTATATGTTGTGTAATTTTTTTTGATATTACTTGTTAGATATTACTGCACTGTCGGAGCTAAAAGCACAAGAATTTCACTACTAATCACGTGTATGTGACCAATAAAAATGTATTTGATTTGATATACTCTATTCTCGACATAGCTCATCCTAATAGATCTACTGCTGTACATACCATTTTCCTTCCAAATTATATAGCGTCTATACACACCATGTATTTAGACTCTGGATTCTCACACATACTCACTCTATGTTTGCGTTTAGACAGGTAGCCCAATTCTTATAATTGTTTTCACTAATTGGTCTTTTGAACAATCAGATCAGCTCTGAAAGAGAGCTTATGTGAAAAGATCTGATGTGATTGGTCAAAAGACCAATTAGTGGAACACATATCAGCATTGAGCTGCCTGTGTAAACACTGATTTTACAAAACATTAAGGACACCTGTTCTTTCCATGCCATAGACTGACCAGGTGAATCCAAGTGAAAACTATGATCCCTTATTGATGTCACTTGTTAAATCCACTTCAATCAGTGTTGATGAAGAGGAGGAGACAGGTTAAGGGATGTTTAAGCCTTGAGACATACATTGTCTATGTGTGTCATTCAGAGGGTGAATGGGAACGAGGTATTGTAGTAGGTGCCAGGTGCACCGATTTTTGTCAAAAACTGCAAAGCTGCTTGGATTTTCACTCTCAATAGTAGAGTTCATGCCCCGAGATACTCAGTGTATCTACTTTGGATTGTTATTTCTTGATTTCTTGTTTACATTTTAAAATATTATTTGTGTATTTATATTGTATTTGCAAGACATTCTACTGCACTGTTGGAGTTAGTAAACAAGCATTTTGCTGCACCTGTTGTAACACCTGCAGATCTGTGTACGTGACCAATAAACATTGATTTGGTTCATACAGTACATTTAGTAGAAAAACAGTGGGCTTGCTTTGTAAGTCATACATATCCCAGCATAAAGGATATTGAATTTCAAGGACCTTCCAAAAATCACAAACCGTATCCTTGGAAAAGGATTACGCTGACGTTATGTCACTATTCAATCAGGCTAAAAGCACTCTAGATCTTTTAAACACATACTTTAGGCATAATGTCAATGAGTTGCTGTGTAACAGTGACTGGTCAGAGTCAATATATCAGCAGTTTTCCCCTGATGTTCTCCTGTTCTCATTCAGTAGCTTCTACGGAGACATCATTATGAAACGTTTTTAAATGATTACTGATTGTTCAGGCAAATAACATGAAGGACAGTGGCTTACAACAACAGTCAGGCAAAAGGGAGAGGTAATTTGACTTTTAAATGTACATGATATAGGGGTGTGGATATTCCTTTCTCAAGAACAGAACAATACAAAAACAGAATGATACACAGTAGGTCTCTACACTACATGACCAAAAGTATGTGGACATCTGCTTGTTGAACATCTCATTCCTAAATAATGTGCATTAATATGGAGTTGGTCCCCCCTTTGCTGTCCACTCTTCTGGGAAGGGTTTCCACTAGATTGGAACATTGCTGCGGGGAATTGCTTCAATTCAGCCACAACAGCATTAGTGAGGTCGGGCCCTGATGTTGAAGTGATTAGGCCTTGCTGACAGTCAGCATTCCGATTCATCCCAAAGGTGTTCGATGGAGTTGAGTTCAGGGCTCTGTGCAGGCCAGTCAAGTTCTTCCACCATTTCTGTATGGACCTCGCTTTGTGCACAGGGGCATTGTAATGCTGAAACAGGAAAGGGCTTCCCTCAAACTGTTGCCACAAAGTTGTAAGCACAGAATCGTCTAGAATGTCATTGTATTCTGTAGTGTTGAGATTTCACTAGAACTAGAACTTCACTAGAACTAAGGGGCTTAGACCGAACCATGAAAAACAGCCCCAGAACATTATTATTCCTCCACTAAACTTTACAGTTGGCACTGTGCATTGGGGCAGGTAGCGTTCTCCTGGCATCCGCCAAAACCAGATTCATCCATTGGACTGTCAGATGGTGAAGCGTGATTCATCACTCCAGAGTCCAATGGCGGTGAGCTTTACACCACTCCAGTCGACGCTTGGCATTGTGCATGGTGATCTTAGGCTTGTGTGCGGCTGCTCGGCCATGGCAATCAATTTCATGAAGCTCCAGACAAACAAGTGAGTGCTAGTGAGTGCTGCTACCGAGGACAGACGATTTTACGTGCTAAGTGCTTCAGCACTCAGCGGTCCTGTTCTGTGAGCTTGTGCGACCTACCACTTCACAGTTGAGCCACTTTTGCTCCTAGACGTTTCCACTTCACAATAACAGCACTTACAGTTAACCGGGGCAGCTCTAGCAAGGCAGAAATTTGATTAACTGACTTGTTGGAAAGGTGGCATCCTATGATGATGCCACATTGAAAGTCACTGAGCTCTTCAGTAAGGCCATTCTACTGCAAATATTTGTCTATGGAGATTGCATGGTTGTGTGCTCGATTTTATACACAGTTGTGGCTGATATAGCCGATTCAACTCATTTGAAGGGGTGTCCACATACTTTGTTAGGAACATGTGGGCTATGTCATGCATGTGAGATTTCCTATTCTTCTTCTTCTTAACACAGTGGTGATTCTATTTAACACTCAGGACACAAAGTGCACCAGGGGTCTAATCAAGTCCACTTTTGATTGGGTTCCCTGCTAGTAATGACAGGGCAATCATCCAATCATCTGTACCCAAGCCAGATTGTCATCGGCAACCTTCTTGTCACCATTGTGATCTAATGACACCAGACATACGCACTAGCCCTTTCTGTAATCCATCTGTCTGACACCATAGTGCTACAGTGGGCCTAATGTAACTCAGCATGAGGGTGGAAGGAGATAGGAGAATGTTATTGGAATATGATATGGAAATGTTACGTGTAGCATGACCATCAGGCACAGTTTTATAAGGGTGTGTATGTGTGGCTTTGTGTGGCCAAATCTGTATTGAAACCAATGGAAGGGATGGCACCCAAACTAAGCTTCTCGCCACGTCCTGTTCCCATTCTCAGACAGAGTCAGAATCCATGTCTACATGGGAAACCAGACCAGCCCTAACCATACGATAGTAATGCAGATACACAGCAAATTCCTCAGGACAGTGGAGAGATCAAATCTCTTTACAGCTATTGGCTGTTTGCAGAAAGATAACCCAGCCTGCGCCTTTGCCATTACCCTGTGACATTTTGCAATGTGCTACAGACTATCATGCTGCTGGCCTCCATTGCATGGCAGGGCTGTGACCTGTGGCGGAAGGGAGGAGAACTTACCGCCACTGCCCAGTCCATGGAGGTTTGGAAATGAGATGGTGTTGACGTTTAAGTGGCTGATTGTGGATGGCAGCTCTCGTCACAAACAGTAGGTTTCTCTATCGTTTCATCACCACCACTATAATAGCACACAGTGTTGGTTTGTAGGCTGTATTTACATGGCTTAAAAATACAACTGACTTTATTGGTCTTTGGGGAATGTCAGTTGTTTTCTTTAGAGATAGGCCTGACTGTTTATCTTTTGAGTGAGGATAGGACAACCACATTCAACATCCCATCACCTGGACGGTGCCCAGTGCACGCATGCACACAGTCCCCAGCTCTAACAGGGTTTAGACACACGCAGATACATACACACACCCACACAAACATGCATACGCGCACGCACACACACAGTCCCCAGCTCTAACAGGGCTTAGATACACGCAGATACATACACACACCCACACAAACACATGTACGCGCACACACAGTCCCCAGCTCTAACAGGGCTTAGATACACGCAGATACATACACACACCCACACAAACACATGTACGCACACACACAGTCCCCAGCTCTAACAGGGCTTAGATACACGCAGATACATACACACACCCACACAAACACATGTACGCGCACACACAGTCCCCAGCTCTAACAGGGCCTAAACACACTTCACAAATTTGGTTATTATCCTCACCTGCTTGTCACTTGAATGAGCAGGAAGAAGACATCCTGAGCATGGGTTATTTTTGCAATGCAAAGTCCCCAACTCTGTCCGTGCAGACAGAAATATGATTTAATAATGGGCTCATGTGGTCATTGCTTTTCATCGCTTTCTTTTCTTCATGCTGTAAAACAGGTGCTGGCATCCACCCCCGAGAACAATGAGATGATGTTTATCATTTTCCCATGCAATCAGGAATGCTCAACTTTCAAGAATGTTTCCTTGATAATGTATATTTTTGATATAGGGGTGTGTGGTAAATGACTATAACGTTAACAGTCAAGCAACTAGCATGTGTGAGACTGAACAGGATTCGATTGTCTAACATGGGGGGCTGTCAACCATGAGTGTGAGTGGTGGCATGACTGACCACACACTGTGGGCCTCTGTCAATCAAAATACCACATAAGAGAAATGTGAATGCATGTCACATGTCCACCATGTGGATAGGAAGCATTGTAGAGATCATATTGTTTGAAATTCTGTGTTGAGCACATGGACACCCACTCTAGTCATTGAGCAAGTGCACTCAGAGTGGAGAATGCTCAGTCGTAGCAGTTGTTGTAGGAGGCCCCCTGTTTGTTTTTCTCTCTCCCACGATGTGTCTAGCTGGCAGACTTTTCACCAATTGTAAGTCCATTCTGCTCTTTTACTTAAAATCCTCCCACCTTTTGGAAATGACAAGACTGATCGTCTACATGACATATGAGAATTCAAGACTTGCTTTTGTTGCAGGCTATAAAGTGAAAGCAGTTTTGTGCCATATACTGTATGTTATAGTATGCAAATCACATGGGCAGATGACTATAACTTTAAATGTAGGTAGTTCATTTGCACATGATCTTGATAAATCAATATAGTGTGGAAACAAGCCATAACACAGTATCTACTGTTAGAGAACAAAGATTTTATTAACATGTCCCTCTCTCTCCCGTCCGTCACTGCGGCAGAGCACGGGTTACATTTGCATAATGAGTGGTGATGGGGTCAGGACTAAATGGGGAGTGCTGGAAAGAGCACAGTGGGGTGGAGGAAGGGGTACGGAAGAAAGAGGGGAGAGGGGGATACAACACAAATGCACATGTCCAACAGAGAGAATGTCAAAGGTAACAAGAGGAAAGGCAGGGCTCTGAGTTATCCGCTGTGTCAGTGTATGTATGGTATGTGCCTGTGTGTGTCCTTCAGTGCAAACATACTGCATTCATGTCGCTAGTGAGTTTTCACTACAGCTCTGTAACTGCAATGAAAATTACTGTTCATCTGATATTTAGGCTACGACAGTTTGGCTTGTGAATACAGGCCCAGATTATCCCACACCTAATCCTAAACGTAACCTTTACAGGGATGAAATTAGCCCCCCTATACGTGGGTTAAAATTAGACAGAATCTCTATATCAGACTCCGTGTTTATGTTGTGCCCTGTTACTCCACCATGCCTCAGGGTATGGTAACCTAGCTTAAGGCAAACAAATCTTCTCACATCCGTCTCCTGTGCACTGTTTGGAACTGCACACATGAACAACCCTTCTCAAAGTTACAAAAACATCTTCTGAAACATTTGTTACGCTAATCTTATCAGGTCAAATGAGGTAGACATTAGTATATCAGATTAATATTGCCTGGGAAAGGTTACCTAGCGGAACTGTGTATGGAAAGTTAGGACCAAAAATCAGCTCTGGCATTTCTAACACACCGGCCCATTTTGTGTTTTTTCCAAGGCCCCCACTATTAACCAGAACATTGTAATTTTGCACAAAAAACCTGAGTTAAACCGGATAAAGGCTCATTTGTATTAATAATGGCCATTATGACCAGACAGATGTGTAAACATGTCCCTAATGAAACTCCTGAAAGGGTTCTCTCTGTACAAATCAAAAACTACTTGTGTTTATCTTCAGACATGGGAGCAGGTTTATTTGGAACAACATTTCTTAGCCAAGGCCAACTTCCACATTTCATGGTCGCGTTACACCTGAAATATAGCAGTTGTATTACTGTATGTAATGAATGGATTTCCCTCAGCTCAGGGGAGGCTGCCTGTCCAATGTTATAGACTAATGGGATGTGAGATTTTCTCCACCCCGCAAGGTCTGATCAAGCCCCCCATTTTTTATGGGGCAGAGCGAAAAATGTGCAGTATTATAGCTAATCTCATGCTCTTTTACACATTTTCCCAAGAGTCGGAGAGAAATGTTGCCGTTTTAGAGCTCAGGGATTCGTGAAAGATGGGACAATCTCAATTTAACATTAATATGAACAAAATTTGAAATATATATTTTGAGAGACCAAAGTATCAGCTATCACACCATAAACAACCTAATTTATGTTTTTTCCTAAATTGCAACTAACTGGATTTATGTCAACTCCGTCAGACAACATAAAAGGCATTTAACAATTATTGACCAACAACTGTTTAAAAGGCTTTGGCTTGTTTAATTTTAACATTAGATTATTCAAATATGTAGCACAAATCTCCAAACTTGTTTTATAGCACTATATAATGCTCCAGGGCTAATTTAGTTAGCATTTTGACACGTTTTTCTACATTTAGAACACAAAACATTTATAAAGCAAACATTATCCCATCTTGCCTATGCTGCTCTGTACCATCACTCATTCATATATCCTTATGTACATATTCTTTATCCCCTTACACTGTGTATGACAGTAGTTTTTTTTGGAATTGTTAGTTAGATTACTTGCTCGTTATTACTGCATTGTCGGAACTAGAAGCACAAGCATTTCGCTACACTCGCATTAACATCTGCTAACCATGTGTATGTGACAAATAAAATTTGATTTGATTTGATTTGATTTGAAAAGGTTTAGCACAGCAAATATCGCAATAATTTAAGCATATGGTGCAGAACAGTGATTCAAATATTTTTTTCCTGAATTTGTACCCAAAAATATTGACTCAATCAGTGACAGAGTTGACAAGCCCCAGAGTTGACAGATACTCAAAACAGACATATTTTTGCCTCTAAAAATAAACGTTCAATACAAACATCTATATATAAAATGCTTTATTTGAAAATCCCCAATAAAAACAACCATTCTATCAGCACTTTGACGGAGTTGACGTTAGACAAAGATCTGACCGGTTTTTTTTTTACCTAGTTGACAAAAATGTAATTTTTCTTATTCAAGCCTCTCTCAAAATACAACACTGCCTCTTTAATGAAGACAAGTTTTTTTTCCCAACTAGCTTTTCAAAGACAGCTTGAAATGTAGCCTACACGTTTTGTGCTAGGAAGCAGTAAATCCCTGTTGCTGACCAATAATTAAAACTGGGCTAATAGCTCGCTAACTAACAAAGAATATCAACAAACGTGCACACGCTATGCTCGTTGACCAGAACAGCACATTCACTTATGGGTGATTGAAAGACCGTTCACTGGCTACCTGTCAATAGAATTCTATTCCGATGCACTCTGGCTCTGCCTACAACAAAATCACAGACTCTTGCAAAGTTAGATTTGTTTTGTTGCATTGAAAAGGGGCATATATGTTTATTCGATCACATTAAATGGTGCAATCTAATGGGGCGAACTCAGTGAAGTTTAATCTCGTGTCTGCGCGGCCTGGCATTTCTTCTGCGCAACAGTCTTGGAGGAGGTCCACGCCGTATGCGGTTTAGAGGGGAAATTGTTGTGACCATTGTGATTCAAATATAGTTTGTTGAAATCTTTCTTTTACACTTTTTTGGATAGTTTGAAAATCGGGATCTATGCATAGAGTAGACATGGAAATAAATAATATTGAAAGCATTTTAGAAAAATTCCAAAAACAAATCTTTTCACTTATAGAATTCCTCTAAAGTGTCAATTGTAAGCTCAAATAATGCAACAAAATGTAAAGAAAAAAAAAAAATGAACAAGTTTCCCCACCGGACAAGGATTGACCCGACTTTCAAGAAGCTATGAGCTAATTTCCTGCTGTTTTACACATTTTGCCATGAGGCTGAGGGAACATTTTGCAGTTTTAAAGGTAATGTCCTGTAATTCTAAACATTTCCTTCATGGCTTATGATGTGTTCATATGCTTTCTGGGGGGGCTCGACAAAAACAAATATTAATAATACTTTTTTTGGGGGGGTTGAGGGCCCCAAAGCTCATGGGTCCTCCCTGCATTGCGGGAGCTGCATGCTACGCCAGTGCTTACCACTGATGTTCAACGCCCAGGTTCACAATACTTGTCTTCTGGATACATGACCTAATCTTTAAGTCATTCACTCAAACTCATACTTGGAACCGCCAGACAAACAGCAAGTAATAAAGTGTCTTTAATGGAAGTCAGTAACTTCAGAACAAATCCAGAAAAGGCCATAGATCTTTGAGTATGTCCTTTTCATGACCATGATAATGTCACTCATCTGAGTAGCTCTGTATTCATTAGTTTCACCTCATACAACTGAGGTCTGCTCTCGCTTATGGACTTCTGCACCTTGCTCCCCCTGTACGGCATCTCCATGGTAATGGATAGGGGTAAAGCCCACCTTCTGCTCTATCCACTGGGCTACTGTCAGCAGTGTCCTGTCCTGGAGGGTGGGGCCTATTAGCTGCAGGCCAATGGGAAGGTATGCTCGATAGCGCTGTTGTCACAGAAACAGCAAGGAGTCCTGGAGCAGAAAATGAGAGAGTTGGAGGGGTAAATGTGAGAAAGTCGAGAGGGAGAGGGGTTGGCAGGGTAAGGTTGTTTGAAGGCCAGACTGTGAGGGGGATAAAAGATGGGTTAAACTTTAACTGCCCGCAAAGTTATCAGCTTCCCTGATGGAGATGATTTGTTTCAGATAGACCTTCATTTGGATTTGTAATCAAAGGGTTGACCGAAATAGGAATTCCAACCCAATTCCTTTGAAAAGGGAGGGTTAAATGATGAACATATTATTTCCTGCCATGTTGCCGTGTGAAGATGTCCTCCTGGGCACTACGTGTGGGGTTGTCTTCCTGCATGAAGTCCGTGTTGCGCATGGCGTCACTCAGTGTGGTGGGCGTGAGCAGCACGTCAACACCCGAGCTGGACACTTGCTTGAAGTCCTCTGCTATCAGACAACGCACCTGATGGGTCATCACAAAGTAGTGCTCATAATTCCTGTTAGAAGGGAGGTAAACATGAGGGTCTGTCTTAACTCTTGTCCAAATATTCAAATTCCTGCTTCCATCCTCAACACGACCAGCGATCTTACAGTAGTAGAAAAGTCTTGGTTTATACTGAAAGATGTGTTTGCTGTGTCTTACTGTCTGAGCAGGAAGTAGTTCCGAGAGGATTCTTCCTTGTATAACATTGTTAAATCCCTGGTGGCATACATGGTCACTACGGTGGCTTCTGGAGAACAATTCACAAATAATTCCATTTCAATCTTGCTTTACAATAACAACATCTCTTGTAAATGTAAACAAATACGAAGTACACATACAGCAACAATTAAAATAAACAAAGGTCGCCATCAAGGGCTGTGCTAGTTATAATAGCAGCATAATCTTTAGAATCCACTCATGGTCAATTTGATTTTATTTGGCTTCATAGCAATGGACTTCTGTCTTTGTCTTGCATTAAATGAGCGCTATTAATTCACATCATAGATCAACAATGAAACAACAGCATAGCCAGACAGACAAACCATCTGACAGATGTGAGGCATGAGCCACATGCCTCACATGTTCAAAGTTTTACCAACAATCTTCATGTTAATGTTAAACCACTGGGATGAACTGAGATGCCTGATCCTACTGGGAGGATAGGGTGATCTCACCTTGGAAATGCCCACACAGATGTTCCTGACATCAAAGTCACCCGGTAGGTCTGTCAGTGTGGAAGGGTTATGGTAGTAGAGTCTGACATCATGGCCTTGGAGAATACCTGTTTG
This sequence comes from Oncorhynchus tshawytscha, assembly GCF_018296145.1. Classification (NCBI taxonomy): domain Eukaryota; kingdom Metazoa; phylum Chordata; class Actinopteri; order Salmoniformes; family Salmonidae; genus Oncorhynchus; species Oncorhynchus tshawytscha. Next base: position 40,045,301 of record NC_056439.1, on the reverse strand, counting down.
ACACAACAACCCGCACCCCAGGTCAACAAACCCCACATTGCAGTTTTACATGCCATAAAATTAACATTTCAGAGTAATACTTTTTACCTGGTCAGGAAAAAAATACTGGCCCCATGGGATGGCCATATAACATGCCTGACCCAGGACGGTGGCTGAGTCATGAACACTCCCGAGAACACTCCCGATGCCTGGGACCTCCATCGAGTTGACCAGGCGGATGAGGCCGTGTCTGGACACCAGGCCGTAGGTTGGCTTCAGGGCCACTATGTCACACAGGGCCCCTGGGTTACGGGTGGAGCCACCTGTATCTGACCACAAAGAGCTGTCAGGGGCCAGAACCAGGAGATAAGACCTTTAGTGTTTCAGAGTTCAATAAAAAGGTATTGTTGAGTCTCTTTGCTCCACTACGAGCTAAAAGTAAAGTGCTTCATAAATACATAAACTACGGTATTAGTCAATGCTCAGGAAGTTGCATTGTTAGCCACAGTGGTTGAGTATGTTCCTATTATGCAGCATTTTGCAACAGTATGGGAAACTTGAACTCAGCCCTGTGTCTGCAGACTCACATGAAGCTGGTGAGAGAGGCCATAGCTGCAGCACTTCCTCCAGAGCTGGCTTCCGTGATGACCCAGTCAGGGTCAGCCCCAGTCTGCTCTCTGTAAGGGGCGGCGTAGCTCCAGGTGTTCCGGACAGGTTCAAAAGCACGGTCAGTACTGACAAACATCGCTCGAGCTCTGTCACTTTTCACCGCAGATGCAGAAGTGAGACGTTGGTGGATGTGGTGGATTGAGACAAGCAATTTCGTGAGAAGAGCGGGTTGGCCTACTATTATGACCCCTCTATGGAAAGATGAGACTTTTACAAACACTATGGTGTACTCCGTTTTGCTCTATGACCCCCCACAAGCATCTGAAGTTGGTATAGCCGATCTGCCAACTTCTATCTGTAGCGTCAGTACAGCTTGAACTACACACTAATATTCCCCCTCTGTGGAAAGGTGAGACTCTCACCAACACGTACAGTGACAGTCAAAAGTTTGGTGGAGGGCAAACTATTTGGTAAAATACGAATTCCATGTTATGGCATGAACAGCTCAAATAAGCAAAGAGAAACGACAGTCCATCATTACTTTAAGACATGAAGGTCAGTCAATCTGGAAAATGTCAAGTTTCTTCAAGTACAGTCGCAAAAACCATTAAGTTCTATGATGGAACTGGCGCTCATGAGGACCTACTCAGGAAAGGAAGACGCAGAGTTACCTCTGTTGCAGATGATAAGTTCATTAGAGTTAACTGCACCTCAGATTACAGCCCAAATAAATGTTTCACAGAGTTCAATGATCAGACACATCTCAACATCAACTGTTCAAATGAGACTGCGTGAATCAGGCCTTCATGGTCGAATTGCTGCAAAGAAACCACTACTAAAGGACACCAATAAGAAGAAGAGACTTGCTTGGGCCAAAAAACACCATCAATGGACATTTTACCAATGGAAATCTGTCCTTTAGTCTGATGAGTCCACATTTTAGATTTTTGGTTCCAACCGCTGTGTCTTTGTGAGACACAGAGTAGGTGAACAGATGATCTCCGCATGTGTGGTTCCCACCGTGAAGCATGGAGGAGGAGGTGTTATGGTATGGGGGTGCTTTGCTGGTGACACTGTCAGTGATTTATTTAGAATTCAAGGCACACTTAACCAGCATGGCTACCACAGCATTCTGCAGTGATACGCCATCCCATTTGGTTTGCGCTTAGTGGGACTGTCATTTGTTTTTAAACAGGACAATGACCCCAAAACATACCTCCAGGCTGTGTAAAGGCTATTTGACCAAGAAGGAGAGTGGTGGAGTGCTGCATCAGACGACCTGGCCTCCACAATTTCCTGACCTCAACCCAATTGAGATGGTTTGGGATGAATTGGACTGCAGAGTGAAGGAAAAGCAGCCAACAAGTGCTCAGCATATATGGGAACTCCTTCAAGACTGTTGGAAAAGCATTCCTCATGAAGCTAGTTGAGAGATTGCCAAGAGTGTGCAAAGCTATCATCAAGGCAAAGGGTGTCTACTTTGAAGAATCTCAAATATAAAATATTTTTTGATTTGTTTAATACTTTTTAGGTTACTACATGATTCCATATGTGGTATTTCATAGTGTTGATGTCTTTACTATTATTATACAATGTAGAAAATAGTACAAATAAAGAAAAATCCCTGAATGAGTAGGTGTGTCCAAACTTTTGACTGGTGCTGTACATGTTGTATTTTTCTAGGATGCCCACAGGCCTCACAAGACTTGTCTGAAGGTCCCCTGGTACCAGTTAAAAACATTTATAGAAGTACACTCTGGACACTGTTTAGTGCCAAAAATAAGTGTTTAAATACATATAAAAAAATGTTTCCTGATCAGTCTTATATCTCTCAGATATAGGACAGACACTTCAGAACAAACTTACTTTGGATTTTTTGGGGGGACTATCTGTTGTGAATCTGTTATTCATTGTATTTGTTTCTACAGGCTAATAGCAGTAAGGTCAAATACCGTTTTGAATCAAATCATTAAAATATATATAATTTTATATATATATATATATATAAATGTTTTCCTTGGTATGACCTTCTAAAAAACAATCCCGGGCTTTGACAGAGCTTAGACAGTAATGGGATTATACAAGACTGAAGAACAAGTGTATTGACATATTATAGCTAGTTGATGAACATAATCATGCATCTTTTGAGACAGTTGTCATGCGGTCAGGGGTCTTGTCTCCTAATCAGGAGAGCACCATGTGTGAGAACATTCCTCCATGGAGGTCAGAAGAGACTGTTCAACACCACCTCCAACAGCCGTATGACAATCATGCCTGCTTGGGAGATAAATAGATAAGGCAGCAATGATGTCTTTCGGTTCACTAAAAACGCTGGGTTATGGACTAAGGAAGTTATCCTCAAAGTCCATGCTGCAGGTCTTAACCACATTGACGCCAGCATGAGAGGTTGTTGTGATATTCTAGCTTGATAGATTCCTTCTTCTTCTTCTTCTATTAAGTTTAACGGCTGTTGACATCCAATAAATGTTGCATTAACACCACCAACTAGACTTGAGTACAGCTCCATTATACTTTGCTTTATAAAAGGTAAATTAATCAACAAATAATCTACCTTCTAACCCTACATTCATTAAAAACCCAGCACCTTACTCCACTATTTAAATCTATCTAGTCCTACCTCAGGCCAACAGCCTGAAAGAAGGGGACACCACCACTCAACACAACCTGTAACACAACCTGACGTCAAATCTCTTACACCCAAATACTTTTCTGCAGCTGCCACCACAACCTCTATTTTCTGCAACTTGCATTCCATCCCAGCAGTAGTTGATAGCCATTGCTATGAACACTAAAAAGCCAATCTTACTGAAGCATATATCATTTATTGGCCTATCTCTCTGTACTGATACATATCTACTACTCACACGAATACTCTCAGGATCCTTCCCCCTTGACCTGTCTTCCTCAACTTTCCTCACTGCCTCAGTATGCAACACCCTTCGCTCTACTCTAACCCTGGTAACCTCAACCTGCCTCTCTCACACTGGACATTTCTGATCCCCAGCCCCATGGGCACCCTTACAATTAACACATACCGCTTATTTCCCCAATGCTACACATTCCTTTGTCTCATGCCCTTCTGCACACTTCACACACCTAGGAACCTCCCTCCTACACACTGCTGCCACATGCCCATAAGCTTGACACCTGTAACAACGTAATGTATTCAGCACATAAGCTCATACGGGATAACTGAAATAACCTAACAACACATTGTCGGCCAGAGACTCAACATCAAAACTCAAAAGAACAGACAATGACTCTTCTGCTTCACCACTCACCCGATTAATTCTCTTGAAGTGACCTTATTTTTATAGGCTATCTCTTCATTTCAAGCCAGTGTTTTTCCTATGTCCTTCTCAGAGTTCTTAAAGGAGATAGACTATCAGATCTTTTATAGATAGCTTATATGAAGACAGTTGTGAGACATCTTCACAATAGCCTTTTTGTGCACACACCACAGTTTCGTGAAAAGGAAACTGCCCTCATTCAGAGCTGACTGAGCATCTGTTGTTTTGCTATTCACATTTGGTCTGTGTATGAGAGAGAGATCTGAGTGGGCAAAATAGATCACCCCTGGAGATGAGGAGAGCTCTTCTGACACAAAGGGAAAGTTGACTGCTATGGCACATGGTTTGGGTGTTAAATTCAAACTGTGAATGTTAGGCTAAACCTCACACTTAGGCCTAGATGTGCTCTTTGAAGAGGTGGGGGCCTGCTGTTTCTTTATGGTTACCTCTCAGTCTAATCAGTGATGATCTTCCCAGCTAGTTTCAGTGTTCTTGTCATCTTGTGGCCTCTGTTCGTATCCGAATTCACTTGTCTCAACGTCTACTTGAACTGATTGCGTTTTGCCTTATTTCTGTGTTGTTTCTGCCCTCTCAGGTGGGTATGGGGCTGCCACCAAGGCCATGAAGAGAGACCTCCTAAACATCAACCAATCCGGCAGTGAGTTTCCCCTGATCCTGGGCCGTGACGTGTCCGGAGTCATCATCGAGTGTTTTCTGGATGTGGCACCAGACTACTTCAAATAGGTGGATGAGGTAACACACAAACAAATTGGCCCCAGGATGCAGTACAATAGGGTGGTACTCTCTGTGGGAAGGGTTGGGGTTGTGTGTGTTTGTTTGTTTGTTTTTGTGTTACCGCTTTGTTTACTTAATCCAAGTGCAGCTGAAATGTGAAGCACCTCATTGCATCATTGTTAATGTCTGTGGTTTTCCTATTATGTTTCTCATAGCTTTCAGAGAACATAGACTATCAGATCTTTTACACAATAGCCTATAAGAAGTCAAATGCGAGACATGTTCACAATAGTATGTTCACAATAGTATGTTCACAATAGCATGTTCACAATAGCATGTTCACAATAGCCTGAATTTCCCTTTCACCTAGTGAAAAGGATATTCAGCAACCCTTGGAGGACAGTGATAAAAGAGCTTTTTTATGGTTAAAAAGTAAAACCAACGCGTTTTGTACCTTGGCCTTCGGGAATTACAGATGGTGATGAGCATTTTATAAATGTTTGTATAATGTTACATCATCACACCACCTTTGGGCCATCTGGTCAACTCGTCATCAGTGTGTCAGTGAAACACGATCCCATCATATGGATGTGAAGATATACACAAACAGAGAATTCAAAATGTCACAATCTTGGTATCTGTGCCATCCATGCAGGGTGTTACCAGTGCTTGGTTGGTTAAGCCAGTGTTTTTTTCCTTCTCAGGTGTGGGCGGCCATTCCCCCTTGGAAACATGGAAGCCTGGCTGAGATTGTGGTGTTGAGTGCAAATGTGGTACTGTTTTGTTTATGATTCCTTTATGTTTTTGTGTTGTAGTTTGTTTTCCAAACCATTGTTTGCTTGTGGTTATTTCTACAATAAACATGAACATATGTGTAGTTGAATATTACTACTGCCAGGGATACTCTGCTTTCTTTAGCATGTTCAAGAGAGAATGCATTTGGATACATTAGTATAGGCAATATTAGGTGTCTCCTGTGGGCTAAATGCTATTGCTAGGCTGGAATGGAATTTTGGGATGGTGTCAGATTTGAGAATAAAAGCTACCGGCAGAGATAGACTCCATGGTGCTGCTCAGTGAGGCATAGTCATTAATGACAGGCTCATTAAATAGGCTTTCTGTGTGATGAGGAGCCAAATGAGGAGCAAGCAGGACTGCAGACAGACTAGCCAGCTCTGAGTTGGCATCGTTGCGCAGGGATTTTAATGGATGATGATGACTCAACATTTTCAGATAGTGACATGTTTGGTCGGAGGTTTGTGAGGCTCAAGGTAAAAGTTATCTAGGATCAGATTTCCCTTCCCCCTTATCCTACCTCACCTTTTGGAGGATGAACCTATATCTTTGACCTACTCTTGAGTCCTGAGTGTGACTGGGTCCGGTGTCCAAAAAGCCCAAATTTCTGAGTCACACGGAGGTGGCGGCCGCTCCTTACGTGTCTGTCAGAGCCTGGTCTGCCCTGGTCAACACAGGAGGCCTTAACAAGGACAACTGTGCCAAGAAACAGCAAACACACACACGCACATGCACATCTCCTGCCAATTTGAGGTCAACTTGTCTCTTTCCCCCTCTAACCCCTGCTGTTGTCCCTATTCATCCCATATAATCCTCATGTCTTTGATCTTGTTGATTATTCCACTTGGTTATTTCATAAAAAGCCTGTCTGTATGAAACCAGTGGGTTATGAGCATGGGGAGGGAATTGTACTAGATACCTAGAGAGGTTAATGGGATTCTGAGAAATTCTGGCGTTTAAGCCCTTGTTCTACTTACCCAAAGCAATACTACTATACAGTCGTGGCCAAAAGTTTTGAGAATGACACAAATATTAATTTTCAAAGTTTTTTGCTTCATCTGATAACTCTTCATAACATTCTGGAGTATATGCAAATTGCAACCATACAAACAGAGGCAGCAGACTTTGTGAAAATTAATAATTGTGTCATTCTCAAAACCTTTGGCCACTTGTAGACTTCCAGTCATTGCGTTAATGCTAGTTAGCGTTGGCTCGCAAAACGACTCGGTAAGTAGAACACAGAATCTCGCAGCATCCCTTAAAAACCTCCATGGTGGCATTTATCTGAATAGGATGAGGATTGTTCCCCTTGGGTCAGTTAACTGTAATCAAGGATTGGGCACCTCTCTCTCACTGCCACAGTAAACTCTCATTAGTGTGTGGGAAAATAAGTCTCTCCAGTTAATAAAATAAACTCTCCATCTCTCCCTCTCTTTCTCTCTCCTCCACCGTCCTAGTTTTGATCTGGTTCAGGATAATGTGGGCGCGGACACAGAGAGCTGGGCTCTGGGCCTTCTGAATCTGTGGTGTGGCACCAAGCACGTAACCCTGGTAAAGCCCTTCCTCCAGAACACCGACCTGCTGGACATCGCTGACAGAATGCTCCATACCGGGGTCTCCGTGTTATCCAAAGCACTCAAGGCAACCATGGCAGCATTTCTGTATTTAATCTAATGCATCCTTTATTCACACAGATTGACTACAGAACCATATACAACGCCTACCATGATCATGTACAGCAAAGAACTTACTAGACTTTTGAAATGTCCCCTTATAAGGCAACACCCAATCTCACTCCCCTTGCTTGTCATCCCGCCCTCACATAGTAACACCGACATCCTGTTGGCATTTGTGGTGTACAGACTGCAAAATGTGCAGTGCATTTGAGGTTTTGTGCACGCCTTTTTTCTCTCCTTGTCATAGTCCCACCCACCACATCACCACATGATCCACAAGATGTACTGATAGCTGTATGTTTAAGTGGGTCTCATCACGGAGAACCAGAGCAGTGCTGATTACATTTATCACTGCTCAAATACTGTAGCAGGAATAGGTAGGACTTGAACACAACATTTGTTCCTCAACTGCAGTGTATGATATTCCATTTTCTAGCTCTGAGTCTCTACTTTTATCCAATGTAAAGAAAAACATTCCACATTTTGCTACACAGGATTGAATCCAGGTGGTAGGTCACAAATGGTACTCCAGTGCCATAAGGTAATCACTTTATCAGTAATGTAGTAATTTCTAGTAACGGAAATGGAAAACCATTTACTCTGGGAAATAGAAACTTAAGACGAGGGGGATGTGTGTGTGTGAAGACATGGTTTGACTTGGGGGAGCCCCATAGAAACATGCACTGTCCCTGTCCCCCGCTATAGGGCAGCTAACCGATCGCTGCAGCTGTACATAGTCTATTGGTAAATAGCCCACCCATTTTCACCTACCTCATCCCCATACTGTTTTTATTTATTTACTTTTCTGCTCTTTTGCACACCAATATCTCTACCTGTACATGACCATCTGATCATTTATCACTCCAGTGTTAATCTGCAAAATTGTAATCTATTCGTCTACCTCCTCATGCCTTTTGCACACATTGTATATAGACTCCCCCTTTGTTTTCTACTGTGTTATTGACTTGTTAATTGTTTATTCCATGTGTAACTCTGTGTTGTCTGCTCACACTGCTATGCTTTATCTTGGCCAGGTCGCAGTTGTAAATGAGAACTTGTTCTCAACTAGCCTACCTGGTTAAATAAAGGTGAAATACAATTTAAAAAAAATAGGTGGAATGGCACGGTGGATCTGAACCATGGGGTTTGTCCCGTAGCAGTGTTGACAGTAGAAAGAGTCAGACCTTGGTTAGAATATAGAAGAGGTGGGGGGAGTAAAGTGTAAACACACCGTATCTATTTCAGTCCCATACTGTCGATCACTTTTTGAACACCCACTTGTCTCCCCCTATTTCTCCCCTCTATCCCTCACCCTGTCTCTCTCCACTCACTCATATGATCTCTCATTTCCAAGACAAAGTGCAACCAGACCTGTAAACCATGTGTCTTTTGCGGCATCTCCTCTCCCTATCTTCTCCTTACCAGTAATGGAGCCCCCTCGGCCCTCTGTGCTGGGCCAACACTGCGATAAATAATCAAAGGTTCTGGATCTTCACCACTCAATGGCCTACATCCTGCTCTTGGTAAAAACATGCCCCCCAGGCTTTAGATAAACAAAGCTGGCTCCATCGGTGTGGGAGCGTCGAGCTGATCTCTCAACCAGCCCAGTATTAGTGGGCCTTGGGTAGTTTGGATAGAGAGAAGGCCTCTGTACCCAGAGAGAGAGCATGTTACAACGGGGTACAGTTAACTTATCAACCCCAACCCCTGGCCTAGCATATCCATGGAAACATCCCTCAGGCAGGACTGACAGAGGCAAAATGTACAGATTTGGTTAATGTTTACATTTTTACCTTTGGTTTGGTGATTGGACACTTTGGAGGCATCTTTTGTTTTAATATTAAATAACAGTGGTGGAAAAAGTACCCAATTTCCTACTTGAGTAAAAGTAAAGATACTGAAAGTCCTCCAGTAAAATAGTACTTGAGTAAAAGTCTACAAGTATTTGGTTTTAAATATACTTAAGTATCAAAAGTAAATGTAATTGCTAAAATATACTTAAGTATCAAAAGTAAAAGTAATTGCTAAAATATACTTAAGTATCAAAAGTAAAAGTATACCAATTTCAAATTCCTTATATTAAGCAAACCAGATGGCACCATTTTCTTGTTATTTGAATGTACAGATAGCCAGTGGTCGTAGGATGACCAGGGATGTTCTCTTGATAAGTGTGTGAATTGGACCATTTTCATGTCCTGCTAAGAATTCAAAATGTAACCAATTATTTTGGGTGTCAGGGAAAATGTATGGAGTAAAAAGTACATTATTTTCTTTAGGAACGCTGTAAAGTAAAAGTTGTCAAAAATAGAAATAGTAAAGTAAAGTACAGATACCCCGGAAAAACTATTTAAGTAGTACTTTAAAGTATTTTTACTTAAGTACTTTACACCACTGATTACTAATACAGCTACGGTATGTTGACCTTGTGTGACAGGTGTCCAAATGAGTTCCAAAGGAACAGAGGCAATCCTATTCACACACTGTGTGCGTCATAGGTATGTGTGTATCATTGATCAGCAGTGAAAGCAGGAGCTCAAACTGGAAAAGAATGGATGGTGGATGTATTGTGTGGGTACAGACAGGAAATTACCCATCCTATCAGTTCCAACCTTTGTTTCTTCGCAAACTCTTAGTGTTCATAGTGCACACAGTGTACACAGATGTCTGAAAGTTAGAAAATTACATAACAATAACGAGGCTATATACAGGGGGTACAGGTATCTCCCCCAAGGCATTATGTTGAGTAACGTTCCCCTTAGCAATCAGCCGTCTACTTTTTCCTTTTGGAATGGAGCTGGGAATCTCATCTTGATGCTGGGAAACAAAATAAATAGGGATTGGCTTCCTGAAAGATGGATGCTTCACTTTGGCGCTTAGACTTAGGAAGTCCTCTTTGGGTTAGAATGTCACCTCATTAAAAAAAAAATGTGTGTGTCTGTGTGTGTGCATACTTGTTTGTGTGTATGGTGTCTGTGACAGAAGGTAGGAGGTACAGCCACGGAGACCATTGTGTCTGTGACAGAAGGTAGGAGGTACAGCCACGGAGGCCATTGTGTCTGTGACAGAAGGTAGGAGGTACTGCCACGGAGGCCATTGTGTCTGTGACAGAAGGTAGGAGGTACAGCCACGGAGGCCATTGTGTCTGTGACAGAAGGTAGGAGGTACAGCCACGGAGGCCATTGTGTCTGTGACAGAAGGTAGGAGGTACAGCCAGGGAGGCCATTGTGTCTGTGTGGGTCTTGACTTGTGTGTGCCAACACTGGCTCACAATAGTATAGTGAGTGATCAACTGCAAAAATAAAACCATTGCATTTGTAATGAGATTAATTATTAAACATGTATACCACATGGAACAAAGGAAAATGTAATCAGATATTCAGACTGAGGTGGCCATCTACATACAAATGCTTCTATATATTATTTCAGTTTATAACTGACTCATAGTTAGGAGTGAGTTATAAACTGGTAATAAACTCTGATTATGGACAGTTTGAACGAGATATGGTGTACAGTACATCTTAGACACAGATCTTTACTTAAGCATCTGTACTTTAGTCTGTGTAAAGGCGGACAACAACACCAACATAAATGTCTTTATTTTATTTGAGTGTAACAAAACACTAGTCTGGCACGTATACTGCATGTGGTTTCCTGTTTAACCTTGTTCCTATGTCTTTTTCACCTTGTGCACTATAGCTGGGGGAAGTTTGCACCCAATGGACCCACACTTGATGACATCAGCGAGATGGTGGTTAACATGCATCTCTGTTGAACCACCAGCTGTAATCCCTTTTATAACAGCAACCAAGCTGAATAACAAAAGCTTAAAGCTTCCTGACTGAATGGTTAGTGGTACAATATTAAACTATACAACCATCTAAGAAATTATGAATACTTAATAGCAATGGCTAACAGAGCCACAAGCATGAAGATAATCAGACAGTGACGGTTCAAGGTTCTGTTCGACTCGACTTGTAACCTAACTTTTTAATCTGAATCGAACAAAGATAAATTTTTAGTGTTTCTCTCCAATCTACTTTTTTGTGTATTTTATAGACTTGTTTTAGTACTGGTGAATCATGATTCAGGATTTGACGTAAATAGGGAAGTAAATTAATCAGCTAAATTTGACCCGTTTCTCAATCCCTATGGGTGTTCTGGCTCGGAAAAGCCTTACTACTTCTCCTACTTCACAATCTCTTAAACCAAACTTGTTCGCTTTTTGGCTTTGATTTTACTCTTACTTTAAAGCTGAACAAATACTGTTTTCTCACTGCCATTTTATCCTGCACCATGAAAGCACACATCAAGACTAGAGGTTCAAACAGAGATAGAAGCAAATGAGGTGGACAAGTTGGCCATGATAGTATGAATTGCCAAGTTAGGAATCTAGCCAAGACACAGGGATTAACATCCCTACTCTTGGAGAATGTACCATGGAATGCTCAGTGACCAGCATCAAGACCATGTTGTCTATCATCTGAAAGAGAAAACCAATAAATGTGATTTGAACAAATATGTAACATTCATAACTGTATAGAAAACTTAACATGGAATAATTGTAACGGTTTTCTTCCTGGGAAGGATCGGAGGACCAAAATGCAGCGTGGTTATTTATAAACATCTTTAATAAAAGATGAAAACGTGAACACTATACAAAATCAGAAACCGTGGAAAAACTGAAACAGTCCTAACTGGTGCAAAAGACAGAGACTGGAACAATCACCCACAAGATACCTAAAGAATATGGCTGCCTAAATATGGTTCCCAATCAGAGACAACGATAAACACCTGCCTCTGATTGAGAACCACTCCAGGCAACCATAGACTTACCTAGAACACTCAACTGAACACAACCCCATAGACTACAAAACCCCTAGACAAAACAAGACACATAAATCACCCATGTCACACCCTGGCCTAACCAACATAATAAAGAAAACACAGAATACTAAGGCCAGGGCGTGACAATAATACTACCCCTAAAACTCATTTTGGTCATTGATAAAGATACTTTTTCTCATATCCACATCCCTCTTTGCCAATGTCATCAAGGTATTTACTGGCCTCCTGTACAGCAATGCAAAGTAGAGATGATTTTCTGCCAAAAACAGTTATCAAAGTTCTGAATGATTGCCTGTGTTTTTACAATAAAACAATATGGCTGCTCACCTGCATATTTATAATTTTGAGCCCCAATTATTTTGCAAAAAAGGATTGCCTGTTTTGATATGGGTTCCACATGTTTATTGAATGAAACGCACAAAAACGCACAAAAACAATAAAGAACAAATGAAACGTGAAGTAAATGAAGTGCTCACAGGCAACTACACATAAACAAGATCCCACAAAACACAGTGGGGAAATGGCTGCCTAAATATGATCCCCCAATCAGAGACAACGATAAACAGCTGCCTCTGATTGGGAACCATACCAGGCCAACATAGAAATAAACAATCTAGATTACCCACCCTAGTCACACCCGACCTAACCAAAAATAGAGAATAAAAAGGCTCTCTATGGTCAGGGCATGACACGCGCATACAGTGACACACACACGCACGCACGCACGCACACGCACACACACACACACACACACACACACACACATAGAGTCGTGCACACATGCACAGAGACACACAGACACACGCACACAGACACACACTCACACAGACACACACACAGATTTGCACACAGAGACACACACATACAGAGACACACACACACAAAGACATACACATCTGGATGGGTTTTTGCCCAAGGAGGGATGTGACACACCATCAATGGGCACCCACTGTATTTGTAAAGCTGGAGACATGATATTATTACAGTTCATATGGTTGGCAAAATATGTCATATTGCGGCATACTGCAGCTAGGATGGAATGACATTGGTCAATAGTGGCACATTATTTTGGTCAATAGTGGGATTTTTATGACCCTCTTGTCCAAGTGGAGGAAGTTAATCAGTGAGCTTCAGCCATTTCAATTGTCTGAAGCCACACACACACCACACACACCTATTCTGCTCTCTCTGTCAGACAGACAGTGAGGCAGGCTAGGTTTGATTTGGTATGGTCAGCCAGTGACGGTCAGACCAGATGAAGAACCGCTGTCTAGGGCTGTGCTGACCAGCCAGGCTGCAATGCTAGTGTAATCCTGGTGCTAGGCCCCTAATCCAGTCCCATTATTCAGGCCCTTTGTCTGTGGCCCTGTCGGGGCTCCCGGGTCCGCTCCCCAGCTTGGAAGCAGAACAGATTCCTGTCTGCCTGGGCATTATGGAAGCGTTCCACCATGACATCATGGCTCCGTTTTATTCTGATGAAACAGCAACAGCTAGCCTGGTCACCAGAACCTCTGTTGGTTGCAATACCATACTGTTTGTAAGTTTGCCATGATAACAAACACAACAGGATGCAAATGTATATGTTGAGTGGAAGGAAATAGGCCTTACTTAATTATAATGTTAGGTTAGAGAAAGACTAAGCAGTATACTGTATCAATTATGTATTTTCTCTTTAGTGATCTCTTTCATTTCCATGTTTTCTACTCTTTCATATACCCAATACCCAATACTACGTACGATGAGAGCAGCTTTGTACAGGTCAGGTGAGGCTAAACAGGGTGTTGTTGTGTATGGCGTTGGTGTGCATCATTGGTTGTTGTCTGATAAGGATGTCAGAGCATCCTCACCAGTTCAATACATTTTATTCAATCCACACCGATGTACACATCAGGTCATTCTGTGTAGAAGAGGAACTAGATACCCATAGACTGGTCTAATCATCACCACAGCCATCCTCTCCATTTGATCTATTTCTATGATCTATTATTCATTTATTATTTGGAAGATGGCCGGTATTCATTCAACGGCGTGTTGCAGGGCTGCACACTGCACTAATTTTGCATTCACAAGGCAATTTCCCCGACATTTTCACCCTGCGGATGTCAGCTCAAGCATAAATTATCTTTAAATGTCAAGTGCAATGCACTTATTGAGAACAAGCCTTTTATTGAATCCCGACCGTTGCCCCGTCACACAGCTCTAAAGTCAGTTTTACTCCTTGTGACCTCTCTTCCTGTTCCTGGAAGAGGAGTTTACCATCTCCCAGGTGCCTCAGGCCATGCTGAATGTGGAGAAGGATCAGCAGCGGAGAGGCCTCATCCGACAAACCACTGGACGACTCCACTGCCGACTCCACTGCCGCCTAGCGTTTCCTAAAAACGCAGGGGAACAACACCTACCACTGTCACTCCTAAAAACTATAAGGTTTTCCTTAAGCCTACACCGTGAGGCATTTTTGAGCAACAAACGGACTTGCGGGCATAGAGCGTAGCCTGATATGGAAATGCTGGGTGTGTTTCAGTCAGAGAATTTTTATGACTGCCTTTAGGATTGTCTGTGCTAAGCTTGTGAGTGTGTGTCTGTTTGAGTAGAGCTGTTGTAGTGGATGTTTTAAGGAAGTTGACGATAATTCAAGTCCTTGACTTTGGAAGTTTTATCGAGATGCCGCAACAACATAACACAAATCAAGAAAAGGAAGATCGTAACAGCATTTTGATGACATTACATTTAAGACAAAGTGGTTAGCATGATATTGTAGCACAGTGTTGAAACGGATCTTTAATCATTTGACATATGAAATACATGCACCTGTTGCAGCTAATGTCCTGTGAATAACGTGTGAAGTAAAGTATAAATCCAGACAAGAAAATTACTTATAAAACATGAAAAAACATATCAGTAACACTACTTGATGGTCATAACCATGTCATCATATATCATAACTGACAAAACTTGTCATAACCTGTCATAATATGGTCATAACACTGTCATGGCCCATATAGTTACACCTATTCTGACATATTGCATTATTTTTTGTCTGGTTATGACACTTAGTGTCAAAACCCAAATGTATTCATGTGTTTTTTCCCTGCCAAGAAATGTCCTTTTGTTTGAAAGTT
This sequence comes from Oncorhynchus tshawytscha, assembly GCF_018296145.1. NCBI lineage: Eukaryota > Metazoa > Chordata > Actinopteri > Salmoniformes > Salmonidae > Oncorhynchus > Oncorhynchus tshawytscha. Next base: position 40,030,232 of record NC_056439.1, on the reverse strand, counting down.
TGTTTCTTAAGTCCTTTGTTGTTGATATGAATACTTTACATTACATTTTTTTTCATAATATTTGAAATAACTTTTCATAAAGCATTATGACCATCCTATGTCACTTTACTTGTACTCTGGAAATACACTTTATGAAACAGTCCAAATGCATTATGACCATCCTATGTCACTTTACTTGGACTAAGAAAATACACTTTATGACACTGTTAAGAAGCATTATTACCATCATAATCATCTAAGCCATATAGTCCTATCACGCACATGCCCTTATGTCAGTCATCAGTCACAAAGAGGGTGTCTTGCTCCTAAAATCTGCTCTTGCATTTATCCCAGTCATCAGAAACAGAGCATTGGGGTAGGCGCATGTCTGACATCAATGTGTGTGCAATTACAATGATAATTGTATATGGCCAATTTAAAAATGAATAACAAACATACTGTTGACAAGTAGGCTATGGTGTAATGGAATGTTTTGCCTTGTGTGGTAGTTTTTGGGTTATTTGACACTCTTATATACATGTCATAATCTTCCATAAAAAAACTACCATGGTAGGTTTTATGTGTTTTGACACTCTTATGTAGGTGTCATAACCAGCCATAAAATAACTACCATGGTAGGTTTTATGTGTTTTGACACTCTTATGTAGGTGTCATAACCAGCCATAAAATAACTACCATGGTAGGTTTTATGGGGTCATAATGTGTTATGACGCTGGGTGTCAAGTGTTACCAACATATCTACTCAAAACGTACCTTTGGAGAATTCAAGGAGTGTTCATCTATGACATTAAGAATGTGTGACTTCATAGACTAACCCTTGTGTGAAAACATATACATTTCAGTGATTGACTGGTGAAGCACACTTAACTCATTGTAAATGCTATGAATATAGTAGAGACACACACATTCCACTACCGTTTTTCTTTGGAAATGAAATAATTAATTGTGGAATTTGTAAAGCATCATTCAAGTCCTGACCGTATATTGTAGTGCTCCTTAAATGTACTTTTAAGTTATTTATCAGATGCTCTTATACAGAGCAATTAGTGTTAAGTGCCTTACTCAAGGGCACCTCAACATTTTTCACCTAGTCGGCTTGGGAATTCGAACCAGCAACTTTTTAGTTACTGGCCCAATGTTCTTAACCGCTAGGCTACCTGCCACCCTTGTTCTATAGATAGTACTGTAGCCACATGTTGTTTGGTTTCTTTCTCGTTGCAGTGACATGGAAATGTGTAGTTTACTAGTTTCTAGTTGTGTTTTACAAAGACAACCTAGTATGGATGCGCACAAGCTCAACACATGTTTCAGAATATCTCGAGACCCACTGCAGACTAGAATCACAGAGTGCTAAGGCCCTTGTAGGAACTGCATAAAGAAACAAGAGTATGGGTCCCACGGTGGAACTGCATCACAGAGCTTTGAGTCCCATGGCCTTCTGATGCAAGAAAGCTCTTAAACCCTTGGCTTAGCTGCACCAGAGAGTTCTGAAGCCCACGGCAGAGCTGCTTGTAGAAGGGCCAGGTCTATTGACACTATATTACAGGATCTCCAAAGACCATCTTTGGTTGTGTTTTCTCTCATCAAATGTGTTGAGAATCACTTGAGTTTTGTCATAACTTTGTCCACCTGTGAGTAGAAGATATTATACAGTTTAGTGTAGGCTACATATTCATTGGCAATGCAACAGATGGGTAATGAAAATAACTAACTAAACACTTCCTAAACTTACCACCAGATAGAGCCAGATAACTGGGGACAGAGCTCCAATACTCTTTGTATGCTGAACGAAAATATAAATTCAACATGTAGTGTTGGTCCCATGTTTCATGAGCTGACATAAAACATCCCATAAAATGTTCCATATGCAGAAAAAGCTTTTTTCTCTCAAATTTTGTGCACAAATTTGTTTATATCCCTGTGAGTAATCATTCTCCTTTGCCAAGATAATTGATCCACCTGACAGGTACGGCATATCAAGAAGCTGATTAAACAGCATGATCATTACACAGGTGCACCTTGTTCTGGGGACAATAAAAGGCCACTCTAAAATGTGCAGTTTTCTCACAGATGTCTCAAGTTTTGAGGGAGCAAGCACTAAATAAACTTCAGTTAGTGCTAAATACGGCTGCTAGAATCCTGACTAGAACCAAAAAATTTGATCATATTACTCCAGTGCTAGCCTCTCTACACTGGCTTCCTGTCAAAGCAAGGGCTGATTTCAAGGTTTTACTGCTAACCTACAAAGCATTACATGGGCTTGCTCCTACCTATCTCTCTGATTTGGTCCTGCCGTACATACCTACACGTACACTACGGTCACAAGACGCAGGCCTCCTAATTGTCCCTAGAATTTCTAAGCAAACAGCTGGAGGCAGGGCTTTCTCCTATAGAGCTCCATTTTTATGGAACGGTCTGCCTACCCATGTCAGAGACGCAAACTCGGTCTCAACCTTTAAGTCTTTACTGAAGACTCATCTCTTCAGTGGGTCATATGATTGAGTGTAGTCTGGCCCAGGAGTGGGAAGGTGAACGGAAAGGCTCTGGAGCAACGAACCGCCCTTGCTGTCTCTGCCTGGCCGGTTCCCCTCTTTCCACTGGGATTCTCTGCCTCTAACCCTATTACTGGGGCTGAGTCACTGGCTTGCTGGGGCTCTCTCATGCCGTCCCTGGAGGGGGTGCGTCACCTGAGTGGGTTGATTCACTGTTGTGGTCATCCTGTCTGGGTTGCGCCCCCCTTGGGTTGTGCCGTGGCGGAGATCTTTGTGGGCTATACTCAGCCTTGTCTCAGGATGGTAAGTTGGTGGTTGAAGATATCCCTCTAGTGGTGTGGGGGCTGTGCTTTGGCAAAGTGGGTGGGGTTATATCCTTCCTGTTTGGCCCTGTCCGGGGTGTCCTCGGATGGGGCCACAGTGTCTCCTGACCCCTCCTGTCTCAGCCTCCAGTATTTATGCTGCAGTAGTTTGTGTCGGGGGCTGGGGTCAGTTTGTTATATCTGGAGTACTTCTCCTGTCCTATTCGGTGTCCTGTGTGAATCTAAGTGTGCGTTCTCTAATTCTCTCCTTCTCTTTCTTTCTCTCTCTCGGAGGACCTGAGCCCTAGGACCATGCCCCAGGACTACCTGACATGATGACTCCTTGCTGTCCCCAGTCCACCTGGCCATGCTGCTGTTCCAGTTTCAACTGACCTGAGCCCTAGGACCATGCCCCAGGACTACCTGACATGATGACTCCTTGCTGTCCCCAGTCCACCTGGCCATGCTGCTGCTCCAGTTTCAACTTCCACCTGACTGTGCTGCTGCTCCAGTTTCAACTGTTCTGCCTTATTATTATTCGACCATGCTGGTCATTTATGAACATTTGAACATCTTGGCCATGTTCTGTTATAATCTCCACCCGGCACAGCCAGAAGAGGACTGGCCACCCCACATAGCCTGGTTCCTCTCTAGGTTTCTTCCTAGGTTTTGGCCTTTCTAGGGAGTTTTTCCTAGCCACCGTGCTTCTACACCTGCATTGCTTGCTGTTTGGGGTTTTAGGCTGGGTTTCTGTACAGCACTTTGAGATATCAGCTGATGTACGAAGGGCTATATAAATCAATTTGATTTGATTTGATTTTGAATTGGCACATTGACTGCAGGAATGTCCACCAGAGCTGTTGCCAGATAATTTAATGTTAATTTCTCTACCATAATCCACCTCCAATGTCTTTTTGGAGAATTTGGCAGTACATCCAACCAGCCTCACAACCGCAGACCACGTGTAATCCCCTCCAGTCCAGGACCTCCACATACGGCTTCTTTACCTGTGGGATCGTGAAAGACCAGCCACACGGACAGCTGATGAATGTGAGGAGTATTTCTGTCTGTAATAAAGCCCTTTTGAAGGGGCTCATTCAGATTGGCTGGCTCTCAAGTGGGTGGGCCTATGTCCTCCCAGGCCCACTCATGGCTGCGCCCTGCCCAGTCATGTGAAATCCATAGATTAGGGCCTAATGCATTTATTTCAATTGTTGCATGTTGCGTTTATATTTTTGTTCAGTATAGATGCTACTGTAGCTGAGAGAGCAAGAGCAGGAGAGCGGATCTGACCTTTAACCTCAAGCACCAGATCAGGTTTGAGGTGGCATCGGACCAGGCCGTCTGGGGTAATGTTCCACAGCTGGTTGTCTTTCCCTGGCTCCGGAGGAGACACACTCAGCCTGCTGCCCGCCATGACAACGCTCCCCGTGATCTGCAGGCAACAGTCCTCCACCAGCTGTAGAGACAGGGAATAGAGGTTCAGATGTGGGTGGATTCTGTATTGAATACATACTTATAAGCATGATACAGATACAGTTTTGCAAAGACAAATGACAATTGTACTGGGATATGCTCAACACATGTGACATGAAACTATATTGAAATAATGAGGAAGCCAGTTCTGTAACACTTGAAGGTGGTGATGATGGGAATGAATAAGGATGTCTGTGGAGTTAATGAGAGGAAAAGATGATCCATTGCAAAATCTTGAGCCCATGTGGTACCTTGCAGCGTAGGACTCCGTCATGGAAGAGCCAGACCTGGTCCACTCCCCCAGTCTCCTCCAGGGCCTGGACCCGCAACAGCTTGATGTCATCCAGAGGCCCTGACAGGGACATCACGTAGCCCGTCTCCCTGCTTCGCAGACGGAAGTACACCTGCTTCTGTAGGGGGCAACAACACAGATAATATGATCTTGTCTTGACTAGGCTAGAAAAGTTATTTTCACCCGAAAGTGGTCATTATGAGTTATAGGGCTTGCTGTGGCTCCGTATAATTTCCATTGTGTAATCATTTGCATTGATGACTGAATGAGATTAGTGCAGAAGTTGAGTTGTAGTCAATAAGTTTGAACATTAGTCATGAAGATTAGGCTATTTTGTATGTGGCCGATATGGGCCGATTCCAACCCGAGTTAAGCGAGCGTAAGTGCGTAAGAACGCATTTCCCTTTTCATGAACTTTTCACTATATGCGTATTCTAGATTTTTGTATTTAAAAAAAACTTTTAACCTCTTTTTCTCCCCAATTTCGTGATATCCAAATGGTAGTTAAAGTCTTGTCCCATTGCTGCAACTCTGCACTTGCTTCTTGACACACTGCTCACTTAACCCGGGAGCCAGTTGCACCAATATGTCAGAGGAAACATTGTACAACTGGCAACTGAAGTCAGCCAGCATGCGCCTGGCCCACCACAGGAGTCGCTAGAGCGCAATGGGACAAAGACATCCCGGCCGGCCAAACCCTCCCTTAAACCGGACGATGTTGGGCCAATTGAGCGCAGCCTCATGGGTCTCCCAGTCGCGGCCCGCTGCGACTCAGCCTGGTATGGAACCCCGGTCTGTAGTGATGCCCCTAGCACTGTGATGTAGTGCCTTAGACTGCTGCGCCATTCGGGAGGACCCTATATGTGCATTCTGACCTTGAACTTAAGCATGACAATAGCATGCTATTCGTCCAGGGTGGAGATCAAATAAATGAAGGTGCGGCGGAGGTGTGTCTACAGATGCTGCATATTCTGACCTTGACTTAATTCCCCAACAAATCTAACACCTTTATGTGTGAATGAAACCTTGAATAAGGTCAAGCGAATCTACCGGTTCCAAGTTGAAAAAGCATCCATTTTATATTTTCCAATAGAAATAACACCATTCTCTATACAACTGTAATTTACAACTTGATAAGAGCTATTGATAAGAGCTAGGTACATGATTAATCCGTTTGGATAAGGGAATTGTAAATATAAATTGCACTTGTTTTAGATATATTTTACATTATAATCCCTGGAGACAAATGTGAAACCAGTCATATGGCAGCAATCTGAAGGATATCATCTTTCCCACAGTAAAGCTTATGAAATGCTGTGCATTATGCAGAATCAAATCAAATCAAATGTATTTATATAGCCCTTCGTACATCAGCTGATATCTAAAAGTGCTGTACAGAAACCCAGCCTAAAACCCCAAACAGCAAGCAATGCAGGTGTAGAAGCACGGTGGCTAGGAAAAACTCCCTAGAAAGGCCAGAACCTAGGAAGAAACCTAGAGACGAACCAGGCTATGCGGGGTGGCCAGTCCTCTTCTGGCTGTTTGGGGTTTTAGGCTGGGTTTCTGTACAGCACTTTGAGATATCAGCTGATGTACGAAGGGCTATATAAATAAATTTGATTTGATTCTGCATAATGCACAATTCCCAACATTGTAATTAAACGGCATTTTAACTTAAAGGGATGAGCACTCTCTAATGTCGACTTTCTCTCTTTCCTATTTCTATCATGTTAAATATTAGCCACTATCAGTATCGACCGTCAGTAGGCCTAATAACCACACAGATTCAACTGCCAATTTACGGTTAGTTCCCTTCACTTGGTATACATTATCACTACATTTAATTACATTATTTTGATGACCTTCATTTGCTTGCTCTGAAAACGTTGTCACAGCCGTGTGGTTATTGCTGTCGATCATTAGTGAGAGTTGATAATATAAAAAAGAGGCTAAATAAATCATTATGGAGCGGAGCGCAGACCAAGCAGTAACAGTTTGAACTCGGCGTGTTGCGCAATACTTGGCCGTGTCGTCACACAGTTTCATGGTATATCCTACTGTTGTACACTATTCTCCCTATTATAATTATATGTACACTAGTCGTCCTACATTACCATGGGTTGAAGAACAATGTTTTCTTTCATTCGTGCATAAAGGCTCCCCAAATCTGTTTTTTATGATGAATAAATACTTTCCTAACCACAGGAGGTTGGTGGCACTTTAATGAGGAGAAAATGGGCTCGTGGTAATGGCTGGAGCAAAATTAATGGAATGGTATCAAATACAGCAAACACTTGGTTTCCATGTGTTTGATGCCATTCCATTCACTCTGTTCCAGCCATTATTATGAACCGTCCTCCCCTCAGCAGCCTCCACTGTTCCTAACCCTAAATCATCTACAAAATCAGAACATTTTAAATTGAACAATTGGTGCTGAAATGGAGAAGAACATGCATATATTTAGATGTATTTCTTTCATTGACCCTAATATTCGTTCTCTCGATATATTGTAGCGAGCCTGTTGACAAAATTGTAACTAAAAGATACACCATATTTAAAGGGATGTCTTAAGATGAATGTACTGAAAACTCTACTGAATGAAAACTCCCAGAGAAAATCTGTTGGCCCGCATGCCCCGCCTCCATACCTGCAATAGTGGTCGCAGGGATCCGATTCGCGGCCAGCTGCTGAACTTGCACCAATCACCCAGTTTGCTGGGCGGTAGCAGGATCTGACGGCCGCGGTGATGACACCCCTCATACAGCACCCACCTGTAGAGCAGGAATTATCAATCACACACAGTCAGTTGCTCTACTTACACAAACCTCAACACACCTTAAATGTAAACAATCCACATTCCTACAGCACTCCTCTTTACAATAAGCTAGCAAATCTAGTTGATGGATTAATAGGTGCTTAGACAGTGCTTCATCAACTAATTTAAATAGTAGGTGCAACTCTTGCTTTACAATGTTCTGTTTTGTTTTATTGCCTAATAAAAACTGTCAAATCTATTCAGGTGTGACTTACATTCCTCCGTCGATAACCAGGGAGCGTATGCGTCCGTCCACCCCAGCCAGTTGCAGGTTCACCACCCCTTCCGTCAGCACCACCCTACGGCCTCTACAGCCAACCTTACTGAACAACGTTATGGATGGGAGGGAGAACTCCTGGAAAGATAAGGGGGAAGGGATGCGTGAAGCGTGAGATTATACATCATTATGGTATTGTAGGTACAGGACACATCCAAGATATGCAGTCACTTCACACAGACAGGACATATGTATACAAATCCGGTACACATTCATGCCGTGCCAAATGGGTTGGGTAAATTACCTGTCCCAACTTTTGGATTACCCAAACTCAGTAACGTAATCTGATTACATTCCATTACTTTTAGATTACTTTCCCCTTAAGAGACATTAGAAGAAAGCAAGAATGTGTGTTACCAATTGAATGACATCCATTGCAGGATAAATCAATGTTAAAGTTTACATAGCTGGCCATATATGGATGTTAAATTTTACTTTATGGGTTGGTTATGTAGGCTTTATCCATTGCTTTCTACTACATATAATAATACGATTAAATTATTTCTTGACATTAAAAACCAAAGTCTATCAGAATTCCAGTCATTCCAATAAATGTTATACCCTTCGATCTTCAAGAATAGGACTTGGAAGTATGGAAGTATAGATTAGCCAAATTGTTTTACCTGAGGATGACGCCAAAAACGAAGGACTTATTAGCCAGCCCTACTCTGCTGTTTATGATTTTGTTGTCATGAAGGACTGATTGGGCTTATTCAGTTGAGTTGAAAAATAAATGCTGCGCTCATGGAATGGCGTGCTTTGAGCACTACTGAAAAGTGCTATTTACATGTGAAAAATGAATGCCATATCCTGCATTTGCTATAAGCCTATATATATATAGAGAGAGATGAAGTCGGACGTTTACATACACCTTAGCCAAATACATTTAAACTCAGTTTAAAAAAAATTCCTGCCATTTAATCCCAGTACAAATTCCCTGTCTTAGGTCAGTTAGGATCACCACTTTATTTTAAGAACTTGAAATGTCAGCAAAATAGTAGAGAGAATTATCATCTCATTCCCAGTTGGTCCGAAGTGTACATACATTCAAATAATATTTGGTAGCATTGCCTTGAAATTGTTTAACTTGGGTCAAATGTTTTGGGGAGCTTTCCACAAGCTTCCCACAATACGTTGGGTGAATTTTGGCCCATTCCTCCTGACAGAGCTGGTGTAACTGAGTCAGGTTTGTAGGCCTCCTTGCTTGCACACGCTTTTTCAGTTCTGCCCACATATTTTCTATAGGATTGAGGTCAGGGCTTTGTGATGGCCACTCCAATACATTGACTTTGTTGTCCTTAAGCCATTTTGCCACAACTTTGGAAGTATGCTTGGGGTCATTGTCCATTTGGAAGACCCATTTGCGACCAAGCTTTAACTTCTTGACTGATGTCTTGAGATGTTGCTTCAATATATCCACATAATTTTCCTACCTCATGAAGCAATCTATTTTGTGAAGTGCACTAGTCCCTCCTGCAGCAAAGCACCCCCATAACATGATGCTGCCACTCCCGTGCTCCACGCTTGGGATGGTGTTCTTTGGCTTGCAAGCCTCCTCTTTTTCCTCCAAACATAACAATTGCCAAACAGTTCTATTTTGTTTCATCAGACCAGAGGAGATTTCTCCAAAAAGTACGAAATACTTATTTTCCACCATAATTTGCAAATAAATTCATAAAAAAATCCTACAATGTGATTTTCTGGATTGTTTTCTCTCATTTTTTCTGTCATAGTTGAAGTGTACCTATGATGAAAATTACAGGCCTCTCTCATCTTTTTAAGTGGGAGAACTTGCACAATTGGTGGCTGACTAAATACTTTTTTTGTCCCACTGTATATATATATATATATACACAACAATGGATGTAGTAACTACAGATTGCCCCTTTAAGTCAATCAAAAGTGTGCAAGTTTGAGCATATGTCCATTTGGCCTATGGATATTTTTTTTTATCAGCATGAAGTAGATTGGGCAATAAAAGCCCCACTTTTATTCCATAGGTTGAATTCGCACTATGCAGCTGTTGCAAGAGTGCATTTTTCACTGGCTGTCCACTAGTTTCAAAAACAGTGAATGATATGCAGCTTAAACTTTTTAAACCGCGATCCATTAAACACATTTGGTGTGTCATCATAGTGGTCTCTGACTTGTGGTCAGACTCGCTCAGGTGGAAGAAATGTAAACTTGTGCCTTTTTTCAATGCTGATTTGAATGTCATTGAGAAAACAGAGAAGTGTAAAAAATAATTTTTCCGCAAACATCCTTTCTGAATTTAACTTCTCGGTGACAGGGGGGCAGTATTGAGTAGCTTGGATGAATAAGGTGCCCAGAGTAAACTGCCTGCTACTCTGTCCCAGATGCTAATATATGCATATTATTAGTAGTATTGGATCGAAAACACTCTGAAGTTTCTAAAACTGTCATATGGCAGGCGAAAACCTGAGACAAATCCAACCAGGAAGTGGAAATCTGAGGTTTGTAGTTTCATTTAAGTGATTGCCTATCCAATATGCTGTGTCTATGGGGTCATATTGCACTTCCCAAGGCTTCCAGCAGATGTCAACAGTCTTTAGAAAGTTGTTTGAGGCTTCTATTGTGGAAGGGTGTCGAATAAGAGCTGTTTCAACAAGTGGACTAGGCTGTGACCAATCAGTTGTTTACTGCGTGGTCATGCGGGCACGCCGTTCCTTCTTTTTCCTCTGTAATGAATACGCTATTGTCCGGTTGGAATATTATTGAAGATTTATTATAAAAAGACCCTAAGGATTGATTGTAAACATCGTTTGACATGTTTCTACAAACTGTAATGGAACTCTTTTGACTATTCGTCTGGATTTTGCGCTCGCGCATTGTGCCTTAGGAATAGTGAACTAAACGCGCGAACAAAATGGAGGTATTTGGACATAAATATGGACGTAATCGAACAAAACGAACATTTCTTGTGGAAGTGAGAGTCCTGGGAGTGCATTCCAACGAAGATCAGCAAAGGTAAGGGAAGATTTATAATGCTATTTATGACTTTTGTTGACTTCACATCTTGGTGGGTAACTGTATGGCTTGCTTTTGTGGCTGAACGCTGTTCTCAGATTACTGAATATTGTGCTTTTGCGGTAAAGATTTTTTGAAATCTGATACAGTGGTTGCATTAAGAACAAGTTTATCTTTAATTCTATGTAAAACATGTATCTTTCATCAAAGTTTATGATGAATATTTCTGTTATTTGATGTGGCTCTCTGCAATTTCTCCGGATGTTTTGGAGGCATTCTGAACATGGCGCCAACGTAAACTGAGGTTTTTGGATATAAATATGAACTTGATCGAACAAAACATACATGTATTGTGTAACATTGAGTCCTGGGAGTGTCATCTGATGAAGATCGTCAAAGGTTAGTGATTCATTTTATCTATATTTCTGCTTCTTGTGACACCTCTCTTTGGTTGGAAAATGGCTGAATGCTTTCTGTGACTAGTTGCTGACCTAACATAATGATATGTTCTGCTTTCGCCGAAAAGCCATTTTAAAATCGGACACTGTGGTTGGATTAACGAGAAGTGTATCTTTAAAATGGTGCAAAATACTTGTATGTTTGAGGAATTTTAATTATGAGATTTCTGTTGTTTTGAATTTGGTGCCCTGCACTTTCACTGGCTGTTGGCGAGGTGGGACGCTAGCATCCCGAACGATCCCAGAGAGGTTAAAAGTAATCTTCGAAGTAATCATCTAGTTTTTCAAAAGTATCTGTAATCTGATTACAATATTTTAGCTGGTAATGTAAGGGACTATAGTTATTGTTTTTTGTAATCCCTTACATGTAACAGATTATATGTAATCTGTTACACGTAAGGGATTACAAAAAAGCCTGCATGTCAACACACATAACTCCAGGATCTCCTCTGTACTCACATGGCTGATGGTCTGTATGGAGCGGATGGTAGAGTCAGGACCCAGACAGCCCATGGACTTGGTATTGGGGTAGTCTCCCTCCTCCAGGACATACATGTGCTCTGTGAACTGGGATCCTTCATACGCCACCCAGCTGGAACACAGCACAGAGGCATGCAGTCAACTACAGCTCTCTCCAGTACTAAGTCCTCTTTGAGTGTAATATACAACTAACAGTTCTGTATACTAAATGTCACTCTATAACAAGTAGAATGAACATGCTGTGTTTAAAGTTGATGTTCGGCTCACCTCCCAGCCAGTACTCTACAGGAGCCAGGGAAGAAGTCTTCCTCCAGGGCTACCACACTGTCCTCCAGTACCACCACTCTGCCCTGGAACCCAGGCTTTGAGAACAGCTGGAGCTAAGGTGCATACACAGGAGATAATCACATCCATAGACTATTGACTATGTTAAGATAGTTAATATTATTTGTTAATCACAATCAGAACTTACCCTGAACTTGCTTGATCCACCCAGGTTATCCTGAAAGTAATAAAGGAATTATGGGTAAACCAGTTCAAAGCTTCACCACCAACCTCATAGTTTATCAGAGTCATGAAAGTACACTGTAAGTATGATCAAGTATGATACTACAAAGGTGGTACTGCTGTGATCATTATTGTATCATAGTCTTGCCCTAGTCCACCCATTGACTGTGCTTAAATATGTTATGTTTACGTGGAAGACTGGCTGCAGTGAGGATATCTTGAGGTTCGGTCCTCCCCAGTCCTCTGGGCTTCCGTAGAGGCCTTTCTCTAGAATGTAAAGTTCTCCGGAGAACCCAGGGTTCTCAAAGGCAACCCACCTGTTTAGAACACATTCACAACAGGTAAACTGGTACATTTATACTTAGGACACTCCATAATAACATTTCACAATACAACATGTTGAAAATAGCATCATTCCCATCCGTATGTCATAAACTTTAAACAGGAGGTCTGAATATGATTGTTATAATTTTACTGTAGTTTCTAATCCTGTAATATTAGATGTTTATAACTTGAAATCACTAGCTCTAAATCCACTTTATCACTAACCAAACACTGAGCTACGGCATTTTAAAAGGCCATAAAACAATTAGCCAGGTAAACTACACAGGAAACAGTAGAAGGTTATAAAGAGATTATGTGAAGGCTATCCCTATTCAGTGGAGTTCATTTTCAACTACATAAGCTTTAGGCGTATGCTCTACATAACCAGTTTGGAAAATTATATTAAAATGAAAGCTGTTCATTCTAACAGAGAGACTTTTGTGATAGCTTATGAACCACTGAGACAACTGACTTTATCTATAAAAGAGATGTCCAATGAACTAATAGCCAATGAACTAATAGCCAATGAACTTCTAAGTGATTAAATTCAGATATGTCTGGAACATGGCCACTCCCTTTCTTTACTGAAATATGTACAAAGCTTATACAGTTTGAATTGTGACTCCGGGACTGGACCTTTACAATCTATTCTCCTCTCTAAGAATATATAACACCAGAGATTGATCTCATTTTCCCACCTATTGTCTAACCTTCAGTATCACTGTACTAAGCGTGACATTCACACCAGTCTTTCACGTTTGTGCATGTGTGCGCATGTGTGTGTGTGTGTTAATTAAAAGCTTGCAATCAGAGGAAAGAGAATAGGAGTGACCCACCTATATTTCTCTAGCACAGCCAGCCAAAGCCCTTGGCTTTTGTGACACACTGAGTTATTTGAATAGATGCAGGAGACTGCTACATAGGACTGTCAGAGAAGTTAACTTACACTCCACCCTGGACATTGATGGACTGTGTCTTCGAGCCGAAGCCTGTGTCCTCCATGTTAATGACAGGCCCTAGCAGGTCCATGCTGACCCCTCTCTCCCCAAAGTCCCTCTCACTGAACAACTTCACATGGGGAGACAGGACATCCTACAACCCAGGGAATGTAAACACAAACACCCAAACGATCTCTATTTACAAAGACCAAACTGACTTTATTTTGACTAGGTACTTTCAATCATCACAAACATTCTATATATTCTTTGTAGAAGCAAACAGATTTAAACCATTGCTCTGAATAGATGAGAGTTCCAGTACTTACAGTGCGTACAGGGCGAAGTGACAGGAGCTGGTCTCCGTAGCCTCCCCACTCCCTCCAGTCAGGATACTCCCCCTCCTCCAGGAGATACTGGTGACCTTCAAACTCTGGTTCATCATAGCCAACCCAGCTACAGGGACAATCAGGAACACACAGGGTGATAGAGTAGATCTGACCCAGCTACAGGGACAATCAGGAGCACAGATGGCTCTATTTGGGCTAGTTTCAAACACTATCCCAAATTTTTGTCATATAAAAAGCGTCACACTGGCATGTTCCAGCCCGCCAGATTCGGCAATTGACCTGTAGTATATCAGCTCGCTTGCGCTCAGATGGGCGGGGTGGAAATACTTAAGGTGTGTCATTAAAAACATAATCCAAAGTGCTAATTTCAGGTAGCACTGATAGGGATATGTAAAACCAGCCAGAAGCTGATTTTAGCGGTAACGCAGTTGGTTATGGCATGAATTCTGACAGCGGAAAGGCAGCCTATCCAGAGATGACGCACAATGCCCAGGTGCGCATGGTACAAGAGTAGCCTAATGTGCTTTTGGTGACTGTATACTTCGTATTTAGAAAAAACATTTAAAACTCATGTTTTTCCCCATTTTGTTTTATTTGATTAAAAACCAAGCATAGCTCTCCTCTCAATGAAGGCTTGTTTGTCTGCCCAATACAACTGCAAATATCAAGTTGGAGAGGAGTAAAACAGTGATATATTATATTCCCTTTTTGTCTATGCATTGTAAGCATTTTTGCCATGCAGGTCCCATTTTGGACATCGGTAACCCCTCCCCCCCCCATGATGAAGGCTACGTGTCCATGCCCATCATGAAACTAGAGATGAGAACATTGGTGAATACCGGTGATCCCCGCATTTAGAAGTTATCTGTAACCTGTGAAAATGGCTTGTTTTCCGTTTTATATGTTCAAAACCCAAGCCCTCCCTTTAAGCCTACTATATCGAAGGCTGGTTGTCAAATCAAAATCAAATCACATTTTATTAGTCACATACACGTGTTTAGCAGATGTTATTGTGGGTGTAGAGAAATGCTTGTGCTTCTAGCTCCGACAGTGCAGCAATATCTAACAAATAATATCTAACAGTTTCACAACAGCAATGTGTGTCTTTTTTATCCTGGGGATGATGTCATTACATTTGACATTTATTTATTATTATTGTTGTCTAACAAAAATGGATTGCTTGTTTTTCGTTTACATTTATTACAGACAAACCTATTTGAATGATTCACCTTTCCGGTTTCATGGTGACAATGTCCGTGGCGCGCTTGGAATGCAACTTCTGGAGATGTGTGAATGCGATCTGATCTGTAAAATGGTTCCGAATATATTCATAAAACATAGGCCTATTTGGGGGCACTATAACGGTGAGTGGACGTTCTCCATTTCTATTTATTTAGGATCTTTGTCCAGCTACTGTGAAAAGTTTGGATGAGCCATGAAACCCTCCATTGTTTTATATGCCCACAGGGAGAAATGATGTTGCCTGTAAGTGTGACATAGCCTATTTAAAACAAGTTGTTGTTTTGTTTAGAATTTGATTCGAATGATTCATTCTCTTTTTAGGCCTTATCAATCATTTATTTAATATTGTTTATTGACAATGTTTAGTTTAGCATGTCCATGGCTCAGTCATAATGCAATTTACAGTAGGCCTAGCCCCTATATCAGTGTGAATGCTATTGATGCCATGAAATGACTTAGAACAATGTGAACTGCAAATGGGTTCAAGTTTTAACGTATTTAGCAAATATAGGATTAAATTTAGTTATTTAGTTTCTGTAAGCCATTTAACAAACTATAACAGACTAACATTGGAATTGATTCCAAGGCAATACATAAAAGACTGTAAATACACCACTTGATGCAACCACATATTTCGTCATTGGGGCGCGTTCTGATTGGCCAGTGAGGGGCCAAGCATCTACATACCCACAACTTGTTCATTCATTTAAACCCAGGCCTTTCGCGCATTTACCAATAATTGTGATAGTAAAAATAGCTAAAATATTTCTAACACACACCTGAACCCTACAGCTCTACCGCCTGTGCTTAATTTACCATTGCTTTAGGTTTGTTAAAATAAATCCCAGAGGGTGATGTTAGAACAGATCTGACTCAATACAGTATAAAATGAATAGACCGTTAATAACCTTTTTGGGATAGGGGGCAGCATTTTCACTTTTGGATGAATAGCGTGCCCAGAGTGAACTGCCTCCTACTCTGTCCCAGATGCTAATATATGCATATTATTATTGTTATTGGATAGAAAACACTCTGAAGTTTCTAAAACTGTTTGAATGATGTCTGTGAGAATAACAGAACTCGTATGGCAGGCAAAAACCTGAGAAAAATCCAACCAGGAAGTGGGACATCTGAAGTTTGTAGTTTTTCAAAGCTTGGCCTACCGAATTCACATTGAGATATGGATAAAGTTGCACTTCCTACGGCTTCCACTAGATGTCAACCGTCTTTAGAAATTTGAATGAGGATTCTACTATAAAGGAGGGGTTCATGAGACCTCTTTGAGTCAGTGGTCTGGCAGAGTGCTTTGGTCTCATGACGCGCGCTCCTGACAGAGTTACCTCTCGTTCCAGTGCATTTCTTCAGACAAAGGAATTCTCAGGTTGGAACATTCTTGATGTTTTATGTTAAAAACATCCTAAAGATTGATTCCATATATCGTTTGACATGTTTCTAAAGGACTGTAACGGAACTTTTCGAGTTTTTGTCTGGACGAAGTGCCTGCGCCTCATGAAGATGGATTACTGGGCTGAACACGCTAACAACAAGTGGCTATTTGGACATAAATGATGGACTTTATGGAACAAATCAGTCATTTATTGTCGAACTGGGATTCCTGGGAGTGCCTTTTGATGAAGATCATCAAAGGTAAGTGAATATTTATGGTGTTATTTCTAACTTTGTTGACTCCAAAATGACGGATATTCCTCTGGCTGTTTTGGGTTCTGAGTGCCGTTCTCAGAATATGCTTTTTCCTTAAAGTTGAAAAAAAATCTGACACAGCGGTTGCATTAAGGAGAAGACTATCTTTAATTCTGTGAATAACAGTTGTATCTTTTATCAATGTTTATTATGAGTATTTCTGCAAAATCACTGGATGTTTTGGAATCAAAACATTACTGCACGTAACACGCCAATGTAAACTGAGATTTTTGGATAGAAATATGCACATTATCGAACAAAACATACATGTATTGTGTAACATGATGTCCTATGAGTGTCATCTGATGAAGATCATCAAAGGCTAGTGATTAATTTGATCTGTGTTTCTGCTTTTTGCTTTTTTATTTATTATTTCTGCTATACTCCTATCTTTGTCTGGAAAAATGGCTGTGTGTTTTTTTGACTTGGCTATGACCTAACATAATCATATGTTGTGCTTCCGCTAGCGGAACCCCTGCCCTAGAAAGGTTAATCTGTGTTATGGCAGGTCAATATGGGCAGATGAGGGGTCATTTCATTACAATACTATTCCCTGCTGCATGTCAGCTGAGATCAACCACAAGTACTTACAGTCCACGAATGATCTTGATGGATCCCACAGAACACAAAGTCTTCCTTCTGACTGGATTACCTTCTGCCTCCTCCTCCACCACCTCCTCCACCTGCCCCTCTTTGTCCTCTCCTCCCTCTCTGAAGTCGTACACATCATCGTCAATCTCCACACACTCGCCCTCGAAGCACGGCCTCTCGTACACCAGAGCCTGAAGGAGAGAGAAGGGGTTAAAGTTGAGGCTGATGTGCTGAGGTGGGCAAAGTGATCTTGTCCATACCTGTCAACATCCCAGGGATGCATGCTCCTCATACCACAGATTCCACCCCCCTAGGCCCTGTACCTCTGGACAGAACATTTCACAACTGCCTGTCTGCAATATTGAGCCCAGAGGGCTAGGTGGTACTTTTCCTAAACCATCAATCAATTGTTTATTTTAATGGTTGAACAAATGTTCAGCAGATATTGAGCCAAACTGCTACATTATTAGCCCCTTGAAACCTATGAAATGCACTTGCATATTTCTACATTTTAGACCTCATCTGGTCTGCCAGAATGTCCTAAACAAACAGCTCTACTGGCAAACACAGCCCAGCATGCAGAGACAACACACTTTTGTGCTATGTGCCCATAGAGCTGACGGGGCACACATAGTTTTCTCACTAGTCACTAGTCAATCCACCTGAAACAACAGGCCTGTTGGTCTGTTTCACAATTAACAGATTTTATAAGACAGAGAACTTAGGATGACAGCTGTGCTATAATAATATGTGGTCCCATCATATCACAGCTAGTCTTCAGCCATGTCACCAGAAAAAAGCCAAGCATTTGGATATTATGAGGTTTGTGGTAAGAGGCGATTGCAGTTGTTAAAAGTTCCCACTGTCATTCACAGACTGTTTAAAAAAAATGTATCCTTAAAACTTCTTGTGGCTAGGGGTTCCGCTAGCTGAATCTTTTTTTATAGAAATATAGAACTTTCATACATTCACAAGTGCAATACACCAAATTAAAGCTTAACTTCTTGTTAATCTACCCATCGTGTCCGATTTCAAAAAGGCTTTACAGCAAAAGCACAACATATGATTATGTTAGGTCAGAGGCTGGTCACAAAAACACATACTGTACATCCATTTTCCAGCTAAAGAGAGGAGTCACAAAAAGTAGAAATAGAGATAAAATTAATCACTAGGACTTCATGTTACACAATACATGTATGTTTTGGTCGATAAAGTGCATATTTATCTCCAAAAATCTCAGTTTACATTGGCGCGTTACGTTCAGTAATGTTTTGCTTCCAAAACATTTGGTGATTTTGCAGAGCCTCATCAATTTACAGAAATAGTCATCATAAACTTTAATATAAGATACAAGTGTTATGCACAGAATTAGAGATATACTTCTCCTTAATGCAACCGCTGTGTCAGAATAAAAAAAAACTTTAAGGAAAAAGCAAACCATGCAATAATCTGAGTACACCGCTCAGACAACAAAACAAGCCATACAGATATCCGCCATGTTGGAGTCAACAGAAGTCAGAAAGAGCGTTATAAATATTCACTTACCTTTGATGATCTTCATCAGAATGCACTCCCAGGAATCCCAGTTCCACAATAAATGTTTGATTTGTTCGATAAAGTCCATCATTTATTTACGTCCAAATACCTCCTTTTGTTAGCGCGTTCAGTTCACAAATCCAAACTCACGACGCGCGGGCAAGTCCAGGCGAAAGTTCAGAAGAAAAGTCATATTACAGTTCTTAAGAAACATATCAAACGATGTATAGAATCCATCTTTAGGATGTTTTTATCATAAGTCTTCAATAATGTTCCAACCGGAGAATTCCTTTGTCTGTAGAAATGCAATGGAACAGAGCTAACTCTCACGTGAGCGTGCATGATCAGCTCATGCCCCTCTGGCAGACCTCTGACTCATTCAGCTCCCATACCCCCCTCCTTCACAGTAGAAGCATCAAACAAGGTTCTAAAGACTGTTGACATCTAGTGGAAGCCTTAGGAAGTGCAATATGACCCCATAGACACTGTATATTCGATAGGCAATGAGTTGAAAAACTACAAATCTCAGATTTCCCACTTCCTGGTTGGACTTTTCTCAGGTTTCTGCCTGCCACATGAGTTCTGTTATAGTCACAGACATCATTCAAACAGTTCTAGAAACTTCAGAGTGTTTTCCATCCAAATGTACTAATAATATGCATATATTAGCAAGTGGGCCTGAGTAGCAGGCAGTTTACTCTGGGAACGCTTTTCATCCAAACGTGAAAATGCTATCCCAAACAGGTTTTAAACATTGATGTAAATATGAATGGTCATCGGAATAGCTATAAAAACAGGATAATTCAAAGAGGGGAAGCATACCTTTACTTCATTAGGATGCTCCACCTTTATCCCACCCTGTAAGAGATGGAAAACCACACAGGCCTTTAGCATCATGGAGATAAAACAGTAGAATACACAGTAAGGGGACAGTGTTGATTAAAAGATAATTAAGAATGACATAATGATCCAGTACCATTTTGAGTGTTTTCAGCGATCCGATGAAGGGCTGAGGGAATGCCCAGGCCTCTGGACAGGGGTACTCGCCCGCCTCCAACACCGATAAGAGACCCCCAAACCCTGGGTCACCATACACCAGCCAGCTATGGGATAGCAACAAGGGCCACACACAAACAAAGATTAGACACTTGTACAAGACACTAAATCACACCCTTGTTCTTCAGCTGTCATGTAAATATTAACTTTAAAACACATCCAAATACGATTTCAGGCCATTAGCACTATGATTCGACAACACACCTAAGACAGACAGACATGAGCAGATTCACTAAACTACATACAAAATAATCAACATACACCGTTAGCAAAGCTTTTTCTATCTAGAACCTAAAAGAGTTATTCGGCTGTTCCCATTTGATAAACCTTTGAAGAACCCTTTTCGGTTACAGGTAGAACCCCTTTGGGTTCCATTTAGAACCCTTCCACAGAGGGTTCTACATGGAGCTCAAAAATATTCTACCTGGAACCAAAAAGGGTTCTCCTATGGGGACAGTCGAAGACCCTTTTGTAACCCTTTTTTGGAACCCTTTTTTTCTAAGAGTGTAGCAGCACCAATGTACTGTCTACAAAAAACAACAACATGTTTGTGACTGAGATAACATCTCCTAACAGCAAATGATGTCATTCCAACAAGCACGTGCAGGCCAGGCTGAATTCCAATGAGAAAAGTGAAGAAAGATCAGCCTCCATGACAAGAGTTGCAAAAAAACCACATACACACTATAGTGAGTGAAAATGCTAAATTATAGTTTGCACACCATTTCTTTTTTTAATTTAAAAACATTTTTTTACCTGTTTGTCGTGGTATCCAATTGTTTTAGTAGCTACTATCTTGTCTCATCGCTACAACTCCCATACGGGCTCGGGAGAGACAAAGGTTGAAAGTCATGCGTCCTCCGATACACAACCCAACCAAGCCGCACTGCTTCTTAACGCAGCGCGCATCCAACCCAGAAGCCAGCCGCACCAATGTGTCGGAGGAAACACTGTGCACCTGGCAACCTTGGTTAGCGTGCACTACGCCTGGCCGGCCACAGTAGATGAGCGATGAGACAAGGATATCCCTACCGACCAAGCCCTCCCTAACCCAGACGACGCTAGGCCAATTGTGCATCGCCCCACAGACCTCCCAGTCGCGGCCGGTTGCGACAGAGCCTGGGCGCGAACCCAGGGTCTCTGGTGGCACAGCTGGCACTGCAGTACAGCACCCTTAACCACTGCGCCACCCGGAGGGCCTGTATCATCCATCTCAACATGCTTTTGAACATTAGCAAGCCTGCTGGGGCAAGTATAGTATATTGAATTTAATTTAATAATGAAGCAAATTCTTTACTAAGATTTGAACCTACAACTTTGTTAGAATGAAGGTAGAACTTACACTCCAGAGTGGACCTTGATGGAGCCGGTGTTCTGTATGTTCCCATAAGAGCAGATCTCAATAGTGTCGTCGCAGAAGGATGTCATTCTCCCCAGACCATTCACTTCAGTGAACAGGTCAATCCGAGGTAGACTGTAGTCCCTCACTGCCAGGCGGATAGATCCGATGACCATGGGTGAGGTTGGCACAGGCAGACCCATGTGATCCAGTGCCCCTGGTGTCACCTCCTCTGCCCACACGTTGACCAGCTCCATGGGCCCCTCCTCCAGGGCGATGGTCCGCCCCTGGAACCTTGGCTTCTCATACAGCAGCCAGCTACAGGGACAGGATGTGATGACACACTGAGAGACATGTTCCCAACAGTCACAAAATATTGAGTTGCTGTCATGCGTCTTTAACATGAGACATTAATCAATTAATAATGTAATAGAGGATTGTGACAAGTTAAAAATGGAAGATTTGTATGAAATAAAGCATTAATTTATGGAATACAGAGTGAGGGAATGAGGAATGAAGTTTGTCCCCAACAAATGATTGTCATTAGTTACCACAGCCACAAAGTCATAGCCTATTTCTACAATTTACCTTCTTAAAATGTAATTTTAAACCTAACCTTAACCACAGTACTAACCTTCTGCCTAACCTAAAAATTAAGACCAAAAAGAAACAACCAAAAATGTATGATATAGACAATTCATACTTTGTGGCTGTTGTAACCGGTGACAATCACAACAAATAGTCTTACCATCCCCTGATGACCCTGACTGAGATGACAGGAGACAGCTTCATCATGGAGGCATCTTCTACGTCCCCAAACACCTCGTAGGCCTCTCCTTCAAACTGAGCCCGCTCATGGAGCACTATCTACAACAGGATGTAGAGATTTACAGTAAGTACATCTCATGGTCATTACAACATGTGACACTTGGTGATTGTATCATTGTCACTTGCAATTTCTGATACAATAGACTGAGTTGAATACTGCAGACGTTTTATGAAATATCTTTCCAGATAATCACCATAAAATATCAAAAGTATATGAGAATAAATAATGTAGAACTCCCCAACACACAACTAATAGTAAACCTTGCATCATATCGTGCTACTATAAAACACTGGACGGTGGATGCAGTATTTTGTTTTGAATGTAAAGTCAATCGTACCTTCCCAGGCCGTTTGTGGAACCCTCGCACTTCTGGAATCTGAAAAGGAAAAGAAAGAATGCTGACTTTCATTTTCCTCTGAGGGACTGGGGTATCCTGTGTATTTCCTGTACTCACGGCAGAACACTGGACTGCCTCCAGATTGAAATAACTCAACAAAAGACTACCAGTTATACATTTGCCAGCTTAAAAATATCAATAGTTAGCAGCCTACATGCCATGTACTGTACATTAGTGTGTAAGAGCAAACCACCATTGGTCTACACACGCTGGGCAGAAAGAAAGATGGCAGTCATGTAAGCAAAACAACGTGAGAGAAGTAGGCTTATTTGCATGTTTGTGTGTCTGGTCTGAGCATTAAAATGTATGTACAAAATGGAGTGGTTCTGACAAAGGCATATATAAACGTTTATTGAGGTATGCCTCTTCTTGTCTTTACTTGCAAACAATTCATGACCTGTTTCTAAGAGCCATAAACGTCTAGAACTTTTTATTGTATTTCAACATTCCAAAATACAAAGCTGGACCTGATTTGATTAAGTGGCGTGTTGCCATGGAGATACTTTAGATGCCTGTACAAAGTGAACAGGATCTGAAGTATCTGCTCAGCCCATTAAACAATGCCCTGCAGGTCAGAACTCATTTAGTTGTAAAACTGAATCCTCTGTTTCCAGAAGTAAAGCAGTACTGAGAGAATATGAGAGACTCGGGCAGGTAGAGACAACCATAGTTATGTCTCAATCATGCAATTTTAGTCTCTATGGAAAAAAAACCAACGTATTTCTCAATCTAGTACAAAGTACCCGTCTATAGAGATTTTAGATGGATAAATAAAATAACATAGATACATACAGTACAGTAATGATGCAAAACCCCAAACTATCAGTTGGCTTCATGCAGTCTTGTCTGAGACTCTTACCTTGGGGTTGGCTGCAGGAAGACAATTCAGAGGGGCCTGTGGGATGTGGTTGGTGGCTGGATGAAGTCCTAAGGTAAGTCCCTTTAGTCCAGTACCGTGACCTAAGCCCATTACAGGGCTAGCCATTGTACTCTGTGTAGCACTACTCTGTGAGGATCCTTTGTCTGTCCTGAGATACTGCTCCAGGGGATCTGGCAGCTTTAGCTCAGTGAACAAGGGGAGAGGAGGAGGTGAGGAAGGACTGATTATTGACTCACCAGTTGCAACCACACCCATACTCAGGCCCGGATTCATACTTCTCCAACCCGCCCTTTCTGGCACTGTGCCCTGGGTGGTAGGAGAGGGAGGAGCACCATTAGAGACTGAGGAGGAAGGATCCCCTTTGTTCCTTCTGGAAGTCCTGGGGGAGCTCAATAGGTTGGAGAGTAGGGACATCCTTCCTAGCCGTGACGTGAGCTGACCGGTTTCTTCCCCTTGCTCCTCTTTCTTCTCTACTTCCCTCTTCCCCTCTACTTTAATGTTCACCTCTCCATCTTTCCCATCTGTTTGACACCCTGGTTTTCTCCGGGCTCTAGATGGAGACTGGAGGGCCTTGAAGAGAAGGCTGTCCTCTGCATTAGCCCTTCTTGGCTGTGTCTTCTCCTCCCTGGCCTGTTTCTTTATCAACATGGCCGGGGTTTCTTCATCCTTGGTCCTCTTTTTCAGGCCAAACTGGAAGCCATCAGCGTCAAAAGGGTTCTCGAAGCGGTCCTCCTTGATGGCGGGCAGGGCAAAGGGGGGCGAGGAGGTCTTGGCATGGTCGTGGTGCCTCTTGGGGGGCAGGGGAAAGGGGGTGCCCAGTTCCTTAATGCTCCTGATGAAGTCATCCACGTTGTCAATCTCAGCCAGACTCTCATCCTCGCTGGTTGAACAGTCCAGCCTTCTCTTGGTCTCCCTCTTCTGCTCCTGTTTTGAGCCGCGCTCCACGTTCAGCCAGCTGGACGGAGATTCCTGTTTCAGAGGGAGAGGTTTAGGGGGAGAGGGGAGCTTCAGAGAAGTTGGCAGCTGAAGAGGCAGCTCAGCCTTGGGGTTTGCTTTTGTCATTTTAGGGGGTTCTTTGAGGAGCAAGACCTTCTTCTCCTGAGCTTTTGTTCTTATGGATTTTGAGTCCTGTTTTGTGTCTAATATCTTAGTCGCTCCTTCGCTGGGTCTTTCTTGTTTTGTCACTTTCTCCTTCTGATCTTTTGTAGTTATGGTCTTTGATTCCTGTTTTGCATCCATCTTAGTAACTGTGCTCTTAGTTGCCGCCTCACCCAGTTTGTCCTCTTTGTTTTCTTTGTGTGGCCCGCTATGTGCATCTGCCAAATTCTGTGTCAGTGAAGGAAGCTCTTTGTTCAGTTGGACCTCACCATTTTTAATTGGTTTCAGAACAATCGCAGGCTCTGTTATGATGTCGGAGACCTTCAATGGCTCTCCCCCCTTCTGTACTTCAGTCTCTTTCCCAGACACTATGGATATATCAGAAACTATGCCATTACGAATAGGTACTATATCGGGGGTTTGAGCATTAGCTAGTTTCTTAGATTTTTCCTCTGATCCAAAGATGGGTGACTGTGTTGCTGTATCTTGACTCTCTCTTCTTTCAACCACAGTGGAGGCGTTTTTGGGTGAGCTATCCTTTGCTACATCCAGGCCATGTTCCACAGGCTGATTCGTATTGGATATCCCTTCCCCAGCACTAAGTATGAGCTTCTCTGAAGCTGGAGAAGTATTTTCATTGTACTCATCACTTTTCTGATTAGCTTGGTTCTCAGAGTCAGTATGAATGTGGTCAGTCAATTCAGGCTTGGTTGATGTATATATTACTTCCTCATGGGTAGGTGTGCTTGAGGCAGACACAATGAGGCTTGGTTCAGTTGGGTGTTTCTCCAGGACTACACCTGGGCTTACAGGACCCATCTGCTGCAGTGGTGTACTGGTTAAGGCTTCCACATAGTTGCGGTCACTCTCTGTCTCGGATGAGAGATCTGGGTATGGTTTGGTTTGTTGTTCCTTTGTAATACAGGTAGTTTTGACTGATGTAGATTTTTTTTGTCCATTTTCAGATATTTTATACATTTTTTTTTCAGGTGTACTACTACTGCTCCTGTCCTCTAGTGATTTCTTTGTTCCAGTGACTGCTGGTTCATCTGTTTGATCATTTACAAACAGTTGCTGGTGTGTTGCTGGTGTGGTTTGTTGATCATCTATTTGAGAGTTATCTGTGACCAGTGACACATGATCGTGTATAGATTTAGATTGTGTTTCAGAGTTCATAGTTTGCTCATATTTCTTGAGGGGCTTGCTGGGCTTGCCTTTAGGGGGAGTTACCTGACGGAACATTGCACGCTTGCTAGCCACAGTCACAGAATCACTTGGATCTTTCACTGGACTTTTCAAACTCAGTGGTGAAGCCTTCCCAGAATCATCAGCAGTCATGTCCATGGTGGGAGATGTGATGTTACTCTTCTTCTTAAGTCCAAGGGAGGCGGGTTTCTCTGGCTTGGTTGGTAACAGTGAGGGAGGGGTGGGTGTGTCCCCGTCATCACGGGGGGTGCTCTTATTGGAGGCCTGTTGGGGCAGGTTTGTTTGCAAAGGGCAGGGCAGCTTGCTTCCTGTTGGTGAAACAATAGTTAGTCAGACAGTTAGTATAGCAGTTTGTTGGTTAGTTTTCATAATGCATTGCAAAATGAGAGCTATCCCTTTCTCTTAAATATGTGACATTTACAATTCCTCTTGTCCATCAAAGAAATTAAACCATTGGATAATTTTGAAACATTACCACCACTAAACACATAACTAAAACGTGTAAGCTAGACAGAGGCTATGAATAAGCAGACAGAATCTTATCAATATCCCATGTTCAAAATCCATGACAAGTTTGTCTTACCCTTCTCAGGTTCAGTGGTCATTGTCTCATCTGGGGGCATTTCCTCTGAGCTGGGAAGCTCCTGCTGCTTTGGGCTGGTTGGTGTGGAAGGCCTACTATTGACAACTGATGCTCTCTCAGTGGTCTTGGTAGTTTTACTCCCTGTGTCGATGGTTTGGAGTTTGCCGTCTTTCATCTTTCTGACCAGAGACAAAGAGTTGTCAGGGGCTTTGGGTAACCGGCTCTTTGGTATCATGCTGCTGCTGGTGCTGTCTGGGCATGTGGGAGCCTGCTTTTTGACATCTTTGGGTTCACTTGTTTTGGCTATGTCAGTGTTGTTGTCCTCAGGGTCTTTTTCCATCCCATTGGATAGGTTTACCTTATCTGAGTTCACAGGTGACATGACTGGTACTTTAGTAGGTGATTCCTCTTCTGACGTAACAGGCCCTGGAATTGGTTTCCCCCCTGAACCCACTTCATTCACCTCCTCGGTGATAGGCTTTTTGTCTGTTTTAATCATTAAATGTTTAGGTTTAGGGGTCTTCTGGGGTTTGGAACCAAGCACAGGTAGAGACACAGCCACTGAAACATCAACCACTGAGGTTGTGCCTGGTGACAGTGGAGGTTTTGATACAGCTTCTGTCTGTGACTTTTTGGGAATTTTCGACTTGGGGCTGTCGGTGACCTCTGTTTTTCCTGCGGTGGGTTGATCCTTTAACGTAGGTGACATAACCTTTGTTTTCTCACTGCCATCTTTAGGTGTCCTTTGTGATGGAGCCCCACTAGAAATCCCTGCCTTTCCACCATCTTTCAGACCCTTTCCCTTAGCCATGCCCAGGACAGCTTTGGACTTGGGTCCAACCGGAGGAGGGGGGCACTTTGACCGACTGGCTACATTGCCTACTTTGTCACCTGGTTTAGACGGGGTGACCTGGGTCATCCCCTGACATCTAACCCTTGAACCTCCTGTGTTGGGCTGTGTTTTACGTCCTGGCATAGTTGTGGTTGGAGAGGCCTCATCCAGCTCTGGGGTTGGGGACGTTGAGGAACTGTCTACAGCCATGGGGTCATGGTGTCTTTGATCAGAGTCTGTACCCATGGTTATCTCCCCAGCAGTGATGATACAGTCATTGTTTGGTTCCTTGAGGTCTACATAAACTTTTTGGGGGCTTGGCGAGCTGTTTAGAGAAGAGAGAAAATGTGTGATTAACTTTGAGGACAGGAGGGAAAAATAATTTCGTGTGCAGAACAAACTTGTCACCACAAACAGGTGTTGTAACTACATTGATAGGGTACTTCATTTATACCAACCATTATAAAACCAAATAAACATGTTATTCGGATAAGGAAAAACAGCCTTTAGCAATACGTGCAAAGTGAACCTGAAATAAATCTTTCTGCACTCAGTAGCTTGACCAACTGCTCTCACTTAAAACTTCCAGCAGTGCAGAACATCTCCTCAGGTATCAGTAGAACAATAAATCCATGAAGAGTCTTGGATGAATTCCAAGCATTTTAATCTAAAAAACAGGCTACATCACATTAATATGATACAACAAAAAGCATGCCTTGTGGCATTACTATGTCTGAAAGATATGTGGATATCAGAATGGTGTGCCTTACTTTGTCAGCCTTGTACTGAGTCTACTCATTAAACCCTTTAGTCAAACAAAGTGACTAGTTGCTTCTGCCATTAGTCATCATTCAAGATGGAAATAAAACATGGAGTAAAGCTCCATTTTGATTGAAATAAAACAGTTCATTTGAACAACTGACTTAACAATTTAAGGTAGTGTACTGACTGGGTTGTAAAGTGCACACTGTATTTTGTGACAATGACATAGGAAGATACAGTATGGTTGCATAGTCGATGACCTGTAGTAGTACGATCAGTAATCATGTAGTCCAAGTAAAGTATACATTAAGTAATGTGACATTTTAATGACGCAGGACTTTTCAGCTGTACTAAGAACTGCTGTTATTGTTCTCCTCTGGTACAAATAGGCACAGCTCAGGTGTTTTTTCTTTCTCTCACTCAATCTTTCAATCGCTCTCAATCTCTCTTTCTCACTTTAGGATCAAAGCACTCTTTAAAAAGACCAAAGAAAATGTAAAATAAAGATACTCACAGTTTCACCTCTGACTTCTGAGGAATCTTTGAAGCCAAGTCTGCGATGTCATTATTTTCTAGCTCTGTTTTTGTCTGCTCGTCCCCGTCAAAACTGGGCTCAGGGCTCACATACACCTTCTTTGGGAAAATCTTCTCACTGCGGGACAGTTTCACACTCCTGCGCTTTTCCTCTTTGCTCAGGGCCATCTGGTACTCTAGAGGGGTGCTGCTCTCTGAGTCTGTGCCTGGACTGTTCGCCTCTGGCTGGGCTTTGTTTGTTGTTTTGGACTCCTTGGAGGCTGGCGCTGTAGATACAGCCAGCTTTGGCTTTGGCTTTCTGCCACTGGCCTCTGCTGCTGATACTGCTGAAGGAGTTAAAGTGGCCAGGACACCTGCAGTATCAGGGTACTCCACAGGGGCCACAGTCATAGGTATGGCCAGGACTGAATGCGAATTTACAATCTTCCTCTTCCCCTTCCTCTCCCCCTCCTCTTCTCCCAGGTGTGTTTCCACCCACAAGGCTTTGTGTAGCTTCACTGGTGAGTCCTGCGTCGTCCCCTCCTCTCCCCCATGTAACATGGTCTGTGTTGGGGGAGCTGTTTCAGGCGAGCTGCTGCTGGTGGATTTCAGAGCCCTCCTCCTGTTTTTCTTCCCCATGGCTGGGCTGTCCTCCCCCTCCTCCCCCTCTGGCTGGGGATCTGAGGAGGACGGGGTGTGTGACTGAGAGCCTACAGTCACTCCCATCAGGTAAGTCCCCTTCCCTCCAACAGATGTTTTCAGGGAGGTCTTTTTAGACTCTGTGACCAGAGAGGTGAAGTCAGCCTTAAGGTGAGATTGTGAGAGCTCAAACGACCTGAGGGTGTTTTGGACAACTGGGCTGCCCCCTCCAGACCCCTCTCTGTCTTTCACAGTGGTTTGTTCCAGATGTACCTGCAGCCTCCTGCTCGCCTCTCCCACTACGTCCTCCGTGGGGCTGAGCCCTGGGACTTGGTCTGCTCCGGACGAGGACGAGTTCGTGGGAGTCAGATTCCAAGAATTCCTGTCTGCCTCTCCGTCTGCCTCTGGCTCGGCCCGGCTCGCCCTGCACACCTGCACCTCCCTCACGCTGCCACGATCGCTGCTGTCGCTGCCTGCAAACAAAAGGTACCCTCTGTCCACCACCACCAGAGAGGCTAGGCTGGAGGTACCAGGGCTGGAGCTGGTACTGAACACCGATCCCTCCTCCTGGAGCTCTGACAAATT
Organism: Oncorhynchus tshawytscha; assembly: GCF_018296145.1. Lineage (NCBI taxonomy): Eukaryota > Metazoa > Chordata > Actinopteri > Salmoniformes > Salmonidae > Oncorhynchus > Oncorhynchus tshawytscha. Next base: position 40,000,747 of record NC_056439.1, on the reverse strand, counting down.
TCCCTGCACTGGCCTAGCTCCGGCTTCCACTACCTCCCCCTCTCTCCGGGTGGTGGTGGGGGTCCTTTGCCAGTCTTCCTGTGGAGGTTGGTGGGGGGAGAGAGGAGAACCAGGGGACTGGGGGGAGACAGGAGAACCAGGGGACTGGGGGGAGACGGGAGAGCCAGGACCAAGCCAGGATCCATCCTCTGAGTCTGCTGAGAGTGAACCGCTCCGGCTCTTCTTCTTCTTTATGGAAAAAAAACTGCCGATGCGGTTCAACACTCTGTCTGAGCTCTTGGAGGAGACAGAGAAAAAAAAACGGAAAGATAAATACCCAGATGGAGAACAGACACACCTGTTGTTTTTGGCACAGCTGTACAAATAACCACAGACGTTAGTTCCCCTCTCACTTTTTTTGTCCTTAATATAAAGCTGGGTTCTCCAACCCTATTCCTGGAGAGCCACCGTCCAGTAGGTTTTTGCTCCAACCCTTATCTTGCACGCCTGATTGTAATAATTATCTGGTTGAATATCTGAATCAGGTTAGTTACAACTGGGGTTTGAACGAAAACTTACAGGGGGGTAGCGCTCCAGGAACAGGTTTTAGAGAGCCCTTATATGAGGTGTGCTCAATGATGTAGTACATAGTACATTACCTCTAAGATTCCGTAAATATTCGATCACAATTTATTTGGATAGTTCTTCTGTAGATGCTATACAGATGGTCATACTATCAACAAATGATCTGATAATCAACTGACTATCTATTGATAAACAACTGCCTGCTAAGGTTACGGTTGAGGCAAGGTTTAGAATAAAGGTAAGGGTTAAGATTAGGGATAGTGTTAGGGTAAGGCTTAAGTTTAGGGTTAGGATAAGGGTTAGTGTTAGGGTTAAATTTGTAGGTAGTATGTTGAAATGTTACTGATTGTCTATAGTATATAGCATTCTTGTCAAAATCAAACAGGCCAAGCTGAATGGTATAGATCAGTGTTTCCCAACTCTGGTCCTCAAGTACCCCCCAACAGCACACATTTTTGTTGTAGCCCTGGACAAAACCACATGATTCAACTTGTCAAGTACTTGATGATTAGTTGACAAGTAGTCAAGTCGTAATCAGGTGTGCTTGTCCAGAGTTGGGAAACACTGGTGTAGATGTCTCTCTGGTAACAGCCAGGTAGGAAAATGATCAGGCTTCTACAGCACCTGGGCAATGACCATAGAGATCCTATTAAAGTCATTTTCTAATGGCTAATTCTGTGGTATTGACAACATTAGGCAGACTTCGGGAGACTGAAAAGATTTGCCGTGGGTGCTCAGATCCTCAAAAGGATCTACAGCTGCACTACCGAGAGCATCCTGTCGGATTGCATCACTGCCAGGTGTGGCAACTGCAAGGTCTCCGACCGCAAGGCACTACAGGGGGTAGTGCGACACGGCCCAGTACATCACTGGGGACAAGCTTCCTGCCATCCAGGACCTCTATACCAGGCGTTGTCATAGGAAGAACCTAAAAATGTTCAAAGACTTTAGCTACCCTAGTCATAGACTGTTCTCTCTGCTACCACACGGCAAGCGATACTGGAGCGCCAAGTCTAGGTCCAAGAGGCTTCTAAACAGCTTCTACCCTCAAGCCATAAGACTCCTGAACATCTAATCAAATGGCTACCCAGGCTATTTGCGTTGACCCCCCTCCCCTTCTTTTACACCGCTGCTACTCTCTGTTATCATCTATGCATAGTCACTTTAATAACTCTATCTACATGTACATATTACCTCAACTAACCGGTGCCCTCGGACATTGACTCTGTATCGGTACCCTCCTGTATATAGTCTCGCTATTGTTATTTCACTGCTGCTCTTTAATTACTTGTTACTTTTATTTCGTATTCTTATCTGTACTTTTTTAAACTGAATTGTTGGTTGGGGGCTTGTAAGTAAGCATTTCACTGTAAGGTGAAACACCTGTTGTATTCGGTGCATGTGACTAATAAAATTTCCCACAAGTCAGTATCGACAGGTTTTGAATCCCAATGCCGGACAGGTCGAATGAGAACCAACGAGGCAAACTAGGAATGTGAGGATCACCAAATAATACTAGTTTTCTATAAGATCTATTGGATTACTTACCATACCTAGAAATAAACACAACAATGTACATCCATGTCTTATTCAATTTAGACAGTGGGTATCATAAATATTCACCCCCTTGGATTTTTTCAAATTTTGTTGTGTTACAAAGTGGGATTGAAATAGATTTAATTGTGATTTTTTTTTGTCATTGATCTGCACAAAATACTCTATAATGTCAAAGTGAAAAGAAAGTTCTATCCAGCCATGATGCACACTGCCCATATACACATGGAACAACACTGTCCCAATGTTCTTTTGTCTGTATACTTTGTACTCTGTCATTTCATTTATTTTCATTGATTTAGCCAGGATAGTCTATTTAGCCAGGATAGTCTATTTAGCCAGGATAGTCTATTTAGCCAGGATAGTCTATTTAGCCAGGATAGTCTATTTAGCCAGGATAGTCTATTTAGCCAGGATAGTCTATTTAGCCAGGATAGTCTATTTAGCCAGGATAGTCTATTTAGCCAGGATAGTCACTGTTCTCCAGGGAGTCCAGGATCCATAGAATCAATACAAACATACACATCACATAAAGGCTGTCTAAACAAAAACATAGTACACACAGTAGCATACATACAAAAGCCCGGCACACTCTGTTTGTCTGTTTCCTACTATAGTACAGGCTGGAAGAGTATACAGAACATCATAACTAAAGATAATACACACAAACACTTAAAATAAAACCACTACATACCATTTTAGCGATACTTGCTGGATTTTAGCCTGTAGATTTATTTTCCTTACAGTCCCGGCATAATAACCATATCCTGCACCAATAGCAAATCAGGTGCAAAAAGTGAATGTTTATCAGCTCATAGCTTCCTGCTAAGCTGCTTGGTTGAAGATGACAATATACAATTACTAAGCTGGAATAAAAGTCAACGCCGCCAAATACAATAAGTGAACTGTCTAACTTTACAGACAGACAGAGAGACAGTGTGTGAGCGATATCCGTGTGTATCTATATCTGTCTAGCCCTGAGTAGACTTGTATCAAACAAACTAAGGTACATTGCTTCAGGGCATAATTCCACTTCTATCACAGGTGCAGCATAAAGGCTATTGTGAAAGAGCTTTCACATTAAAAAACCCCCACATGAACTAATTATCCAATGAGAATGTATGGACACGGATGTCTGACTAACATCTCCACCCTTCTTCCCTCAATCAAACTGGGGCAAGTCAGTAGCCCCGGGACATCTTTATCAATATCATAATACAGTGGATAAGACCGAGACAAGGAAAAAACACAATATGTACATTTGCGAATATTTGCTAATTATTACATGATTCAGCAGTGTACAGTGTGAATGGTTCGACACGAAAGGATGTACATTTTTGCCCTTTTGTGCCTATAACTGTCATGACTTCAACGATCTGCTGTTGTTGTTTCATATGGCCCTGTGCACATCCTTCCTTCAGTAGTAGAAACAGACTCTGGATCTCCACAGGATTTTCACCTATTAAAAATCCTGTTGAAACAGAGCTGATTGTTCTTTTGTTTCCAAATGACCTCAGACCTTTCAGGAAACACATGACAGGTACAGGCACAAACTTAGTGGTTATTGTGTTCAAGTTCATGTTCCAAATTGTATGCCTAGCTTAGAAATACTTCATTTTAATGTATAAAATAAAAGACACAGGATCCTATTCTTTCTACTCCAGTAACCAAGTTTCCAGGGAAAACATCATTCTTCTTGAACAGATTAACGTACTCAATTACGTATTTGTGAAAGCTGGATTGATATCAATAGAACATAGATAGTGAATCCTACCCCATTAATAATAATAATGAATAATGAATAATAACTATAATATACAGTGCACATGTTGGACAACATGTTGGACAAGTAGGTATCAATGGAGAATAACACAGGAAGAAATCCTGTCACTGCAGGATAATTTTGCTGTGAAAATATCGGTCAAATTAAGATACTGCATCTGTAGGTGGGCATATAATTTACCCTTCAACCCTAATGATTTGTATACAACTTTAAGGGGCTTCTGATAAATGTGTCTACATTTATCTTAATAACCCAAGGCATTGAAGAAATTATCATGTAGATCGGTATTCAAAACCTAAATGTTGCATAATACAAAATAAACTGACTCAAACTTTTATTGAGGGGTCTGTCTGAAGAATCTGAACTGCTGTACTGTTTATGTACATCTCACATATCAAAGGGTCTAATTAGCACCTACCTCCTCAATAACACTTGATCGTGTAAATGGAGGGCCGAGGAGTGAGGAGGGAGGAAGGGACCGGTTTGGGATTTACCTTACTTCTTTTCCACTCAGGGCCCTGCAAAGTGAGTCAATACTGCCCTCCTCTGCACACCTTCTATATGACTGCACAGCCAGGCTCAGTGCAAGAAGTGGCAAGCAGTAGTATGGGGTAAATGTCTCCAAGCAAAGAAACAGATTCTGTCACTGAAATTATGTTTAGTAATCGTTTTATGTTTAGTAATCGTTTTGATCAATATCAAGTGTGTTGCATATGAATCTATCCACTCTGAAAGTTCTCTCTTTTGACACATACTTTTGACATTTGCAGAACAGAACTATGGTAAAAATGTATGGTACAGTATGTTTTGCTACAATGTATAGTATAGTCACATTTCATCATTAATCTTAGATGAGTCTGTCCTAAAATACTTTAGATTGGCCTCACAGAAGGTAAAGAGGGTGGGGTTTAAAAGTACAGTAATTCAAATATAGAACAGATATTTCCAGATGACTTCTCCACAACACAACAGAGGACTCCTATTGTAGTCTACTATATAGTGACATACCTTATTTCTGGACTTGTTCTGACTGAGGCTGTTGAAGGCTGACATGTCATAGCTGATCATGGAGGTAGCATCCCTGTCAGTCGTGGTGCTGTATTCTGTTTTCACGCTCGGTTGGTCAAAACTCAAAACAGACAGACAGACAGACAGACAGACAGACAGACAGACAGACAGACAGACAGACAGACAGACAGACAGACAGACAGACAGACAGACAGACAGACAGACAGACAGACAGACAGACAGACAGACAGAGAGAGACAGACAGACAGACAGACAGACAGACAGACAGACAGACAGACAGACAGACAGACAGACAGACAGACAGACAGACAGACAGACAGACAGACAGACAGACAGACAGACAGACAGACAGACAGACAGACAGACAGACAGACAGACAGACAGACAGAGACAGACAGACAGACAGACAGACAGACAGACAGACAGACAGACAGACAGACAGAGAGAGAGAGAGAGAGAGAGAGATACTGTTAGGCTTAGAGCAGGCTGCTGTTCTCACCCAGTAACCACTGATAAGATGCTGAAACTTGGTTTCTATCCCTCGCCCAGTCTTTCTTTTGATTTCATATTTTCTATCATGGTTTTAACCATTCAGCATTCAGGATTCGACCCACTTCCGGATTATAACATGTCCTTATCCACTGGTCCACTTTCTCACACAAACATTCACAAACCCCATGGCATGGCTAATTGTGCCACCCGCGACCCATTCCACCTATATGTTGCTATCACATTAATGATGTATGGCCTTTTCAAAATGAAAAGGTACAAAGGTCCAGTCATCGCCCATGACCACTTGACACACCGAAAGTAACTCAGCTGTAAGTACACATTTCTTAAACATCAACATATCCAAGAACACAACCACAACGCTTCTGTTTCCTGTTTTAACTGTGACATCTGACACCCTCGTTGTGCTTTACATGACAGACTTGACGATTTATAGCAGAGAGAAATGGTACACTGGTCAGACGACACTCACCAACACAACTTATTCACAATTCACAGCAGTGTGTGTGCAGTAGTTAGAATAACATTGTGCTTTCTGGGACACACATGTCAATAGGCTCTGGTCTGTTTTCAGGAGGTCAAATCAAATCAAATGTTATTTGTCACAAACACATGGTTAGCAGATGTTAATGCGAGTGCAGTGAAATGCTTGTGCTTCTAGTTCCGACAATGCAGTAATAACCAACGAGTAATCTAACCTAACAATTTCACAACAACTACCTTATACACACAAGTGTAAAGGGATGAAGAATATGTACATAAAGTTATATGAATGAGTGATGGTACAGAACGGCATAGGCAAGATGCAGTAGATGGTATCGAGTACAGTATATACATATGAGATGAGTAATGTAGGGTATGTAAACATTATATTAAGTGGCATTGTTTAAAGTGGCTAGTGATACATTTTTTACATCAATTTTTCCATTATTAAAGTGGCTGGAGTTGAGTCAGTATGTTTGCAGCAGCCACTCAATGTTAGTGGTGGCTGTTAACAGTCTGATGGCCTTGAGATAGAAGCTGTTTTTCAGTCTCTCGGTCCCTGGCTTGATGCACCTGTACTGACCTCACCTTCTGGATGATAGCGGGGTGAACAGGCAGTGGCTCGGGTGGTTGTTGTCCTTAATGACCTTTATGGCCTTCCTGTGACATCGGGTGGTGTAGGTGTCCTGGAGGGCAGGTAGTTTGCCCCTGGTGATGCGTTGTGCAGACCTCACTACCCTCTGGAGAGCCTTACGGTTGTGGGCGGAGCAGTTGCCATACCAGGCGGTGATACAGCCCGACAAGATGCTCTCGATTGTGCATCTGTAAAAGTTTGTGAGTGCGTTTGGTGTTAAGCCGTATTTCTTCAGCCTCCTGAGGTTGAAGAGGCGCTGCTGCGCCTTCTTCACGATGCTGTCTGTGTGGGTGGACCAATTCAGTTTGTCTGTGATGTGTACGCCGGAGGAACTTAAAACTTGCTACCCTCTCCACTACTGTCCCATCGATGTGGATAGGTGGGTGTTCCCTCTGCTGCTTCCTGAAGTCCACGATCATCTCCTATGTTTTGTTGACGTTGAGTGTGAGGTTATTTTCCTGACACCACACTCCAAGGGCACTCACCTCCTCCCTGTAGGCCGTCTCGTCGTTGTTGGTAATCAAGCCTACCACTGTAGTGTCGTCTGCAAACTTGATGATTGAGTTGGAGGCGTGCATGGCCACGCAGTCGTGGGTGAACAGGGAGTACAGGAGAGGGCTCAGAACGCACCCTTGTGGGGCCCCAGTGTTGAGGATCAGCGGGGTGGAGATGTTGTTACCTACCCTCACCACCTGGGTGCGGCCCGTCAGGAAGTCCAGTACCCAGTTGCACAGGGCGGAGTCGAGACCCACGGTCTCGAGTTTGATGACGAGTTTGGAGGGTACTATGGTGTTAAATGCTGAGCTGTAGTCGATGAACAGCATTCTCACATAGGTATTCCTCTTGTCCAGATGGGTTAAGACAGTGTGCAGTGTGGTTGCGATTGCCTCGTCTGTGGACCTATTGGGGCGGTAAGCAAATTGGAGTGGGTCTAGGGTGTCAGGTAGGGTGGAGGTGATATGGTCCTTGACTAGTCTCTCAAAGCACTTCATGATGACGGAAGTGAGTGCTACGGGACGGTAGTCGTTTAGCTCAGTTACCTTAGCTTTCTTGGGAACAGGAACAATGTTGGCCCTCTTGAAGCATGTGGGAACAGCAGACTGGGATAAGGATTGATTGAATATGTGCATAAACACACCACCCAGCTGGTCTGCGCATGCTCTGAAGACGCGGCTGGGGATGCCGTTTGGGCCTGCAGCCTTGCGAGGGTTAACACGTTTAAATATTTTACTCACGTCGGCTGCAGTGAAGGAGAGTCTGCAGATTTTGGTGGCGGGCCGTGTCAGTGGCACTGTATTGTCCTCAAAGCGAGCAAAGAAGTTGTTTATTCTGTCTGGGAGCAAGACGTCCTGGTCCGCAACGGGGCTGTTTTTTTTTTGTAATCCGTGATTGACTGTAAACCCTGCCACATACCTCTTGTGTCTGAGCAGTTGAATTGCGACTCTAGTTTGTCTCTATACTGACACTTAGCTTGTTTGATTGCCTTGCGGAGGGATTAGCTACACTGTTTGTATTCGGTCATGTTTCCGGTCACCTTGCCCTGGTTAAAAGCAGTGGTTCGCGCTTTCAGTTTCGTGCGAATTCTGCCATCAATCCAAGGTTTCTGGTTTGGGAATGTTTTAATAGTTGCTGTGGGTACAACATCACTGTACTCAAAGGGTTTTAAGTTGACTCTGTGTTGTCAATGGAAGCGGTTAGGCTAGCTCACACCCATTGTGCCTTCCCAATATAGTGAGCTATGAGAATCTCTCTTAGAATTCAGAATGGGAACCTGCATTCCACTGTTGATTCTGTTGATCAGTGGAGGCTGCGGAGGGGAGGACAGCTCATAATAATGTCTGGAATGGAATGGCATCAAACACATGGAAACCATGATGGATATGATGGATTTAATACCATTCCAATCCAGCCATTACCACGAGTCCGTCCTCCCCAATTAAGGTGAAACCAACCTCCTGTGCTGTAGATACAGGTGCAACACCATGGATGTGTTCAGAGGGGTGAAATGTTCTGAGACATTTTAGCAATGTTGAAGATAAATGCACTACACTTAAAAAACTTTCCCCATCAGTCAATAAGATAATTGTCTTACTCTGCTACATGTGGGACGTTTCAACCACCTGAGTAAAACGGGCAGTCATGTACATTTTTCAACAAAAGAGGTTTGTTTGTTCATCATTGATCAGCATCTTCTGGCTTTGTTATACCATCTTTTCCCACAATAGGGTGTATGCAGAATATATTTTCATCATGACAAAGTTGCCTGATGAGTCATACAGAACCATAAATCATCATACTGCTACTCTACAGAATCTATTGATTCCGTTGGCATATGTTAAGTTACCCTGGCCATGCCTACTTTGCCAACACATTGAAGCCAGTCTCGTCAGTTAATGATTTATTTGTACAGTGACTTTGGGTAAATAACAAACTGTGCAGAATAGATTGCTGTGACATTTGGTCTATGAGCCATGAATTAGGGTTGAACCAGGGATCTTTTTAATGCATGAATGGTTTGATTATGAAACATTTTTTTCCTAAATTATGCTGAGTTTGCAAGACTTCTACAGACGAAGCATCCATAAAGTTTTATTCTCTTGTTTTCTAGTGCTGCCCACTGGTCACAAACTGGTTGAATCAACATTGTTTTCATGTCATTTCAACCAAAATAAATCTATGTGATGTTGAATCAATGTGAAAAACTGATTGGATTTGGAAAAAAGTCCATTTTAAGATAATTTTATATTTGAATCTAAATCCAATGATATAGTGAAATGTTTTGCTGATCTCAAGTTGAATTCACATTTGTTGACAACTCAACCAAATGTAAATCAAAACTAGACGTTGAACTGACGTCTGTGCCCAGCGGGTGTCTACTTGCAGACAGCGGTATCTGTTCCAACTTCAAGCCCGAAGAGGAAGCACATCTGGCAGAACGTGTTATCTCACATACACAGCTTGATCTGAAAGGATATGAATAAATATGAATGCTAATTGCTTTCTCATTTTTCATAATTAGGACCCTGTGTTTTGGACAATCATGTCACAGGACCTTTCTCATGTTTCATAATGGATAATGACTATGACATATCCAATGCAACAACTATGCACTGAGTAATTATAAAGACCACAGGAACCATCCACACTCCCATGTGGTGCTGTATACAGATGCAAAATATTAACCACGCAGCAAATCAATATGACTTGAGGTCTGTGATCGGAGGTCAAATAAGTAAGATGGAACAAAACACACAAAAGCAAACGTTATGTAATTAAATAAACTTAACCCCCAACCTTGCCCTTTGACCTCAGTAAGACATCAGTCACCAGTTTTGGGTAAACATTTCCTCAGTCGCTCTATCAGTTTGCAGCCTCTGAACAAGTCTGAGGCCTAAATCAACCAGCTCCAAACTGCTTGGAGTCTTTCTCTGTTACTCCATGCCATCTGATGCCATCCCTCCCCTACACTCTTAGATAAAAGGGTTTCAAAAGAGTTCTTTGGCTGTCCCAATAGAACCCTTTTTAGTTACAGATATAACTATTTTGCGTTCCATGTAGAACACTGTGGAAAGGGTTCTACATGGAACTGAAAAGGGTTCTACCTGGAACCCGAAGGGTTCTTCAAAGGGTTCTCCTATGGGGACAGCCAAATGACCTTTTTAAGCCCTGTTTATACGTGGTTCTAACATGCATATTTTGTCCTGATCTTGTCCACATTCGGATTGTGCCCACATTTTTAGACTGGTGTAGACGATTAAAATACTCATTGTAATCTGATTGTAATCAGATCTTCCTGGCCACCTCCGGAGGTAGTCAGGGACTCATTGTATCTGAATAGCAATCAAGTATAAATAGATATGGATGGATAAAACATTTAAATAATTATATCGGCCTCAAACTCATCGACAGGTAGCACCATTGACTTATGGCATCAATAATTGTCTTAAAATAAATTATTATTTTGAAAGAATATCTGTTAAATAATCTGCATACAGGGAGGCACCAGGAAATCTGGTTACATTGTGGACAGAGTGGATGGATAAGAGACACATTTTATCACCATGTGTAAATGCTACGTCTTCAATGTGGACACAATCAGAATGTAGATAAGATCAGGACAAAGGACATGTCACGCCTTGAGCATAGAGAGCTGTTTATTCTCTATGTTGGTTGGGGCGTGATAGTGACTCGGGTGGGTCATCCAGATGATTAGTGATTTGTTGGCCTGGTATGGTTCCCAATCAGAGACAGCTGTTTATCATTGTCTCTGATTGGGGATCATATTTAGGCAGCCATTTCCCCATTGTGCTTTGTGGGATCTTGACTATGGATAGTTGCCTGTTAGCACTGTTATTTAGCTTCACATTTCGTTTGGTATTTTGTTGTTTTTTTGTTCGGTGTTCATTTAATAAAGGAAAATGTACGCCTACCACGCTGCACCTTGGTCCACTCATTTCAGCGAGCATGACAGGACGCATGTTAGCAACAGGTATCAATTTGGCTTTAGGCTCTAGATAAAACCTTTTTTTACTAAGAGTGTAGGAGATATTCAGATCTGGCACAAATCAACATAACAGGAAATACAGGCGGGTAATATTAAGTTATTTGAGATTTTCTGAAACCCTAACATTCAAAACTTAAATGTTTTACAATGTTTTTAGACATTTTGGAAGTTCAATGAACTGTTGTGCAACTCCATTGGTCACTCCCACTAGTTTCCTGGGTATGTTTAGGAAATATGGCAGCTAGCCTACAGTGAAGTTATAGTATTACAGAAGTAGAACTGCCTCCCACGCAACATAACAGACGCTCTCAAGCAGATCATTTAGACAACACACTGTAATGTTGCAGAATAGTCAACAGAGGAGTTGACTGATAAAAGCCAGCAGCAGCCGAGCCACAGAGCATTATCCTCCTCAGTAAAACAATGGCTCTGTTGTTTTGCATTAACTGTATCAATACACTTTTACAATGGCAAAGCTCAACACAGCTGTTCAGTCAGCAAGGCAGGGTGTCACACACACACACACACACACACACCACACACACACACAGGACAGCTTGGCACAGGCTACAGCTTGGCACATATCAATGGTATCAAAACAGTCACATGACTCGCATCACTCATCATATAGAAACACAAACATTTTGAATAAACGTATGCAGGGAACGAACCTGTGGGACTTCATAAAGTCAAACAAGGGATGGAGTGAAGTCAAGGCATGACTCATACATCATTCTACAGGTTATGAGTGGGGCTGGCTGGGTGAGTCACCAGTGGCTGTTGATGAAAGATATATTTGTTCCTGCCAGGCCCAATCTAATGCAAACTCCAAAATAAACTTTAACCGCTCTAGTTTGGACAGCAGCTTACAATAGCTGAATGATGCATATGTTTGAGTTTAATGAATGCATATAGAATATGAACATTAAACACTATATAGCGCTCTGTGCGCACACAGTACAATACACAATTACCAGCAGAACGCTGAAAGACAGAGCTACTGAACCTGAAACAATTACTGGAGGCTATAGACCAGTACAGTAGAGAGTAATAAAGACTCCATTTATCACTTGTTTAATCATCAAGGGACTGAGAAACAAGTGTGATGTGACCACAACAGCCCAATGCAGTGCGTTCTGCTCAGATGACATGCTTTCACAACCAGGCCTGTCGTAACCCTGAATGTGTTGACTTTGGAGCAGGATGAGGAAAGAACGCACATTCATCCTGGCACTTATCTCTCTCCCCTGTTCACTGCTCCACATAAAGATAGACATCTTTGGGACATGTATAACGCAACACTTGACATGATGATGTTATGTCCATAATAACAACCTATGCAATGGTATTTCGATTAGTTTAGCATGAATGTGCAAGCTTTCAATTTCTGACAAATGGACCATGTGCTGTATAGCTATATTGGAATAATTTGTATTTAAAATATCACCAGAAAAAAGTGGGTGGCACAGAAACAAGCACACCATATCTCCAAGTAAGCAAGTAGCCATGTCCGAGCCAGAATGGACACACCAGATGTCTGATTGTTAGTAAAAACAGGGTAAAGGGAATGGTGATAGGAAACATTTTTTTTCTTCAAAACTAGACGAAAAAAAAAGACTTGTCAGTTTGATAATGATGACCAGAACTACCTTAACAAAGAAAGCTTTATTTCCACTGGACAATGACTGGTGTCAGCTAAAGGTGTAGGCATGATACCTACTGTAGGTCTTTGTTGGATATCACTCATGGGTTTGTGTGTAGATATACTATGTGATTTTATCTTTGTATACATGTTTGTTCAGGGGGTTAAGAGGTTCAAAGCAGGGTTATGTTTTCATTGCAGCCCCCTAGAGAGATTGTTTCTCTCTCTCTCTCTGTCTCTCTCTCTCTCTCTCTCTCTCTCTCTGTCATCCTGATACTGTTCATGACATGACATTTTGAGCTGTAGAGGTTTGCAGATTGATAAGAACTGCATTACCAACAGTCTGAAGGTAATGCAGCAGGTGTCAAAACAAACAAATTCACAAGAGTAGCTTGGTTTCCATCCAATTGATGACTGTACCGAAAAATAAATAAACGAGTTAAATAGGTTAACTCTACTAAAAATGTCACAAAACATTTTGCTTTATATAGCGAATGTGCCCAATCTGGCATTGGCACGTGCGCTCTAGCCAACATCTAGCAGATAGAGTGCGGGTATAGCCTACATGATGAAATTTGTCAAACGGCAGCCAAGCATCGATCATCATGTCACCAGAATAAGGCATTTAGTATGTATTTCATCTGTAGCCTAATAAACCATATGCTTTCCAGAGTCGTGACAACATGTCATTGCATGACTCCAAGTTTTCTTCAATACGATGGTTATTATATCAATATTTACACATAAAAGTATTTCCACTGCCATTTCTCGCATAATACATTTTAACGACACAGAAAGATCCCACCTTGTCTACAGTGGTGTAAAGTACTTAAGTAAAGAACTTTAAAGTACCACTTAAGTATTTTTGGGGTTAATCTGTACTTTACTGTTTATTTTTTACAACTTTACATTTTATTTCACTATATTCCTAAAGAAAATAATGTACTTTTTACTAGCATAATGAATTCTACTGAAACAAAAAGATCCCACGTTGTCTAGCAAATTTACTAGTTTGGTAGACATTTGGAAAGTTTAGTGACAAATTTACTCTTTCCATCAGGCCTGTCATGACATTTTTTATCCAACATGCACTTTACGGGCATAAAAAGGTTGGATGGAAACCTGGTTAATGTTGTTTGTTTAGTCAAACTACAATTTATATAGACTCAAACCTCCGCCCTATGTTGTGGCACAGAGTCCCCTGTCTTACAGCTCGAGACAATGGGTAAACAAATCAGTCCATTAAAACAAACTAATCCAGGTGTATGCACACATACACACACGCAGGGATAACAGGATGTGCACGCACACACACACACACACACACACACACACACACACACACACACACACACACACACACACACACACACACACACACACACACACACACACACACACACACACACACACACACACACACACACACACACACACACACACACACACACACACACACACACCTATAATGCCCTCACCCAGATTGCTTTTCATTGGCTTTGGATGTAAAAACAATGCTACTCCTTTAATTTCAAGTCCTCTGTTCCTAGGTCAGATCATTGTCACATGCCACCAGCTAATCTGGCCTTGTAACGAACTACAACTGAATCTGGATCAGTTGTAAAATGTTGCATATCTATCTAGACTCAAACCGGCCACATTCTCTTGCCTGATTGATTGTCTCTGCTGTAACCAAGAGGCTTGGTCTTGCAAGCTAGCCACCTCCCGACTTTGACTGTAGACAAATCAGTCCATTAAACAGTGATGATGCTTCACAATGGAAACGATGCAGCCATGTGGGGCTGGGGCTCTTCAGCCTCAGAAGGCCTTCTTTAATGATCATACCAGTCATAGTCCTCCTCCCCTGACAGACAGCCCATATATACAGTATACAGGGGTATTTTGAAATACAGACGGTATGATTTTAAATACTCACTCACTCATCTTCGCTCGCTCCTTGGAGCGCAGTGAACGCCACGCCATCCTATTCTAGGCAAGGTCCCAGGCTGATGTGGTGTTGAGTCCCAGGTTGAGTAGGACAACCTCCAACTGGTGACCAAACCATACTCTCGTTCTTTATCTTGGGTGTGGCCAGTTGGGGGATGGCTCCTTGAGGACAAGGGCAGGCTCCAGAGGTGGGTTTGATCTGGCCAGGTGACCAAACAGTCGGAGTCGGGAGTTGGTTGGCTTGCAAGATCAAGCTTCTTGGTTACAGAAGAGACAATCAATCCTCTCCTGGATCAAGTGTGGGTAGCCTTTTGAGATAGTTGCATAACTTTATGAGCCAGGTTTGTCTGTCCTCTCTTGAGCTTGTGAGCATTTATTATTTTTTTCATATTTTTTAAAATAACGTTTGAACAGAAATAGCGGCCCTTGTGTGCACTGCTGGTAATACCGTATAGCCCGGTATGGTACAGGTACAGTATGAAGGTATGGAAATCTGGATACGGCCCAACCCTGTTTACAAAGACCTAAATGATATTAAAAAAATATGTAATACAACCTTTTACTTAAGGCTATGGTAGGGTAAGACACTTGTACTAAGCTCAAGAATCAAAATGACCATTGAACAGCAAAACCGGCATTGTCTCAAAATAGTTGGCCTTAAAGAGACACGACAGCACCACCTACTCAATGCCCATCGGTGTCAGTACAAAGCTCTAGGCTACGTCCAGCCCTGTCCGTCCTTTGTGTCAGTAATTATGCGTTGATGATAGAGTTATCCCTAATGCATCACTCTATCACCATGTTAATGAACATTCTTAATCTGCTTAAAGTCTATAATAGTAGGTCATGGTTTTGTATGTATTGTGATCTTTTTTCTGCTTTCTGATGTAGTGTTGATGAATTTGTTTTGTTTTGTTTTCTATTTAGTGTTTGAAATGCACTTTACAAATTAAATATTGTTATTATTAAATATTGTTATTATTATTAATTTAACCTGTGGATGTAGACAGACATCTGAAAAAAGTGGGGAGAGAAAATAATAAAGACCAATTGAGCAGGGATCAACACTAGTGTCACTCAGACATAGTGGTTACATGGTTACTAACACCTTGCTAAACACCTCGCTCAATGGGTAAAGGGCTGTTAAGCTAAGTATTTCCTAGTTTTCTTAATGCATGCATTTTGTTTTTAAATGACCTAATAAAGGACTAGTTAAACAACAAATTTAATTCAGTAGAGAAAATTTTACAAGATCTCTCAACCTTGGTTCCAGGTTCATACCATACACATTCCATTTCACTGAAGACAAGATGCTTAAAGTTCTTAGTCCTATAGACTCCAGAACCAGTCAGCCATGGAGGTTCAATTCCAAGCATATCCCTCTGCATCCTCCACTGGTCCACCCCCTTATTCCCACCCCTCCTCACTCTGCCCTCTGTCTCACTCCTCCCACCAATCACTCACTCCAACCCCTCCCTTCCTCCTTCTCGCCGACCCCACCACGTTCTCTGTCTCTACCTGCAGGGCTCTGTCTGTTACTGTCTATATATATATATATATAAAAATTCAAGTTAGACTTCTCAAAAGGCACTGAATTGATGTAACGAAACAGGGATCAATGAGCTGACATAGACAGAATGGAGAATCAATGTCTTATCTAATGGTCCTAAAGTAGGCACTATTTGTCAAAGCTTTGCTGGCTAAGTGCATTTCTCTGGAGGGACTCTGCTGATCTAGGGAACAAGGGGCAGGTATGTGAATAAATGATGTCACATCAGAGGAGATTTACTGCAGTTATAAAGAAAAGCCGTTCAAGCCTGGGGGATATGAATCATGTGATTGGAACTACAGTAGAACCATCTAGAATGTCTTGCAATGGTGATCAATCAACACATTTTATTGATATGTCTGAAACATCATGTCAGATGATGAACTTCGCCACTGTGTCTGCATGCTGCGTCTCACCACAATATTATCAGTCAAACATTGTGGCAGCTTTCCTTTCGCTCTACAGGAAGTTGCATACAAACACTCTCCCTTGGTCAGCTGGGATCAAAGTCAAAGCAGGGAGCTGGAGAGAGACCACTGACAGACTGACTCTGATCTGCAGCAGTTGGCAGTCAGGCTGCTTCTGTTTATTGTTCCCCTGGCAAACTCCATCAACAGACATGCAAAGAACTGGTTATTACAGATACTATATGTGCCAGCTTTTGTTTGTATGTACACAATCTGTACCTGAACTGCCACATTCCCACAAAACCTATAGACAATAACATCAAATCATTCAAATGTATAATGAATCATAGGATATGAATCATACAGTAAATGAATCATAGGATATGAATCATACAGTAAATTAATCATAGGATATGAATCATACAGTATATGAATCATACAGTATATGAATCATACAGTAAATTAATCATAGGATATGTGGTGTGTTAGAAATTGCTTCACTTGATCCTCCAACCTACCTGGCCCTGCTCCACATCCTCCTCCCAGGCACACACCACAACGTGGCTGTGACACATCATACTGGAGAACTGTCAGTACAGAGGCTAGTAAGAATATCAAACACGAGTCCACTCAGCCATACTGCTAGAGACTTGTCTGTAAAGCTCATAGCCTCAAGTTCTGATTCAGTATCGTGGCGAAACATGCGTGTTGGGGGAGTAGGACTACAGGAGAGAAATTAAACAAAAATATTCTCATTCATGCTCTGCTCTTATGTTACTGCTGTCCAAAACATTAACTGACTACATAGCTTAAAATGTACAATACAACCACAAAATGCATACACGGATGAACACAAATACACATACAGTACTCATAGGCCTACACTGCATTGCACCAGGCCTAAGAACACCCATTAATTGTGTGTAATCCACAATATACCATGGGCTGTCATGCCTTATTACTAATTATAAACAGGGTAGTTTGAGCCCTGAATTCTGATTGGCTGAAAGTTGTGGTATGTAGCAATAAGGCACCTCATGGGTTTGTGGTATATGGCCAATATACCATGGCTCAGGGCTGTATGCAGTTTTCAGTGCTGCCTCATGCCTAAGAACAGCCCTTAGCTGTGGTATATTGGCTATATACCACAAACCCAGGCCTTATTGCTTAAAAATGCCATTACTCAATTCATATACTTTAGTACACAGAAAGAGAGCAAACACATGTCAATCAAAATGAACCCTTTCTGTCACAAAAAGCTGTAGGCCTAAATTGATCTATCAATTCTATACACTACAGTACAGTACAGTATGATAAGCATAGAAGTAAAATAAAAATACAGTTATTCAAGCTGTAAGGTTGTGAATGTTTGGTCAAACTGTGCAAACTGAATATGTGGGTTCTATCTAAAACCGAAACATCACTTCCTACTATTACTTCAAATGAAGGAAAATTAGTAAGGCCAAACAAAAAAAGGAACTCTGTTTCAGGTATGGTTGGTCTTATAATTCCAAAGGAACTCTGTTTCAGGTATGGTTGGTCTTATAATTCCAAAGGAACTCTGTTTCAGGTATGGTTGGTCTTATAATTCCAAAGGAACTCTGTTTCAGGTATGGTTGGTCTTATAATTCCAATATGGGTCAGCAGGGCAGCAGATATTAGAAAGGGAAGCTGAAGAAATGCTAGAAGAACTAAAAGCCATGGGTTACTAGGTTAGAAATGTTGAAATGGAGATGGATGATCAAGTAAGAATCTGAAGTTTACCAAAAGCATCTACAGTACAAAATAACCTTATGGCGCAGTGCAAATGGTATGTGACATGTCTTTTCTCACCCACAACCATAACTTCAGGCATGCTGGAGCCATGAACTACTGTAGCAATACACTACACCTCACACACTTTTGGCTTGCAGTCTGGCAACTGTGCCTCCTAACAACCCAGAAGGATATCATTCCATATCCTTATTCAAGGATTATATGACTACTCCGTACACACTTTCAGCTGAGGGCCATTTGAGACAGTACACTTATTTTGAGCAGAAGACCTGTCATTCAAGAGGGTAAAAGCTACTGCAAAACGTATACCTGATGACTGAGAATAAAGGACAGTACTAGTTACTGTAGGGTGCTAAAAAATGGGTTGTTGACAGAGTACGGTAGAAGGTTTGTTATGTTATGTAAACTGAATGGTCTGTGTTTCTTTGATGGTATCAGTAGGAGGAAAACAACATTGTCTCTGAATTAATTTGATTGAATTTGATTTATTAGGATCCCCATTAGCTGAAGTCAATAGTGACAGCTAGTCTTACTGGGGTCCGACATGTAACTAAAAAGACATTACAGACAAAATACTTTACAATTGACATACATTTAAGAACATTAACATGTAGTGTTGGTGTGTGTGCATCTATCAGTTACACATACATGTCGGTACATACACACAACAAGTAGGTCACATGTTGGGACTGTGAAAAGACCCCTGGTGACATGTCTGATGGGGTAAGTTTGTGTGTCAGTGCTGTGTGTAACAATTTTGAATTTCCAACACAGTACAATTTCTCATAAAAACAAGAAGTGAAGCAATCGGTCAATTTGTCATTCTCAATTTACACCAATTTACAGTTTCTTCTTATTTTTGCTGAGTTTAGTCACATATTTTCTTATCTTGCAGTAAATCAGCCAGTCAGTTGCTCAGCCAGACTTATTAGCCACTCATTTTGCCCCATCTCTTACAACCATACAGTTTTTTGGAAGTTTACATACACCTTAGCCAAAAACATTTAAACTCAGTTTTTCACAAATCCTGACATTTAATCCTAGTAAAATATTCCCTGTCTAAGGTCAGTTAGGATCACCACTTTATTTTAAGAATGTGAAATTTCAGAATAATAGTAGAGAGAATTATTTATTTCAGCTTTTATTTATTTCATCACATTCCCAGTGGGTCAGAAGTTTACATAGACTCAATTAGTATTTGGTAGCATTGCCTTTAAATTGTTTAACTTGGGTCTAACGTTTCAGATAACCTTCCACAAGCTTCCCACAACACGTTGGGTGAATTTTGGCCCATTCCTCCTGACAGAGCTGGTGTAACTGAGTCAGGTTTTTAGAACTCCTTGCTCGCACATGCTTTTTCAGTTCTGCCCACAAATGTTCTATGGGATTGAGGTCAGGGCTTTGTGTTGGCCACTCCAATACCTTGACTTTGCTATCCTTAAGCCATTTTGCCACAACTTTGGAAGATTGTTTGGGGTCATTGTCCATTTGGAAGGCCCATTTGTGACCAAGCTTTAACTTTCTGACTGATGTCTTGAGATGTTACATTTTCCTACCTCATGATGCCATCTAGTTTGTGAAGTGTACCAGTCCCTCCTGCAGCAAAGCACCCCCACAACATGATGCTGCCACCCCCGTGCATCACAGTTGGGATGGTGTTCTTCGGCTTGCAAGCCTCCCTCTTTTTCCTCCGAACATAGCGATGGTCATTATGGCCAAACAGTTCTATTTTTGTTTCATCAGACCAGAGGACATTTCTCCAAAAAGTATGATCTTTGTCCCCATGTGCCGTTGCAAACCGTAGTCTGGCTTTTTTATGGCAGTTTTGGAGTAGTGTCTTCTTCCTTGCTGAGTGGCATTTCAAATTATGTCTATATAGGACTCATACTTTTGTACCTGTTTCCTCCAGCATCTTCACAAGGTCATTTGCTGATGTTCTGGGATTGATTTGCACTTTTCGCACCAAAGTACATTCATCTCTAGGAGACAGAACGCATCTCCTTCCTGAGCGGTATGACGGCTGTGTGGTGCCATGGTGTTTATACTTACTATACCTACTTTATACCTACTATTGTTTGTACAGATGAACGTGGTACCTTCAGGCATTTGGAAATTGCTCCCAAGGATGAACCAGACTTGTGGAGGTCTACAATCTTGGCTGAGGTCTTGGCTGATTTCTTTTGATTTTCTCATGTCAAGCAAAGAGGCACTGAGTTTGAAGGTAGGCTTTGAAATACATCCACAGGTACACCTCCAACTGACTCAAATTATGTCAATTAGCCTATCAGAAGCTTCTAAAGCCATGACATCATTTTCTGGAATTTCCCAAGCTGTTTAAAGGCACAGTCAACTTAGTGTATGTAAACGTCTGACCCACTGGAATTGTGATATAGTGAGTTATAAGTGAAATAATATGTCTGTAAACAATTGTCAGAAAAATGACTTGTGTTATGCACAAAGTAGATGTCCTAACCGTCTTGCCAAAACTATAGTTTGTTAACAAGACATTTGTGGAGTGGTTGAAAAACAAGTTTTAATGACTCCAACCTGAGTGTATGTAAACTTCTGACTTCAACTGTACATTCAACAGTCCATTAATTAGTTGGTGTGTGTAAGTGTCTGTGTGTGCTGCAGGTTTGAAGCTATGGACCCATAGGCTTGGCTTTCTTATCCCTTCCAGGCTTTTGGGAGGGAAGACGGATAATGAGCCTTTCATTGCGGATGTAAGCAATGAACGCATGCATATTTGCAAGGTCAATTACACTGGATAGCACCTTGTGAGTCCCACCATGTACAATCAGTGGTGTAAAGGCTAAACGCAAGTAAAATGCAGTTTGTCCACCTTTTGTATTTTGCGCAACAGTTTACCCACCTTCAGTGGAAAAATGCACTGAAAGTATAGGAAGCAACTGGTAACAGAATTTACCAACACCCCTTTTTTTTTACCACTACATCACACAATAGAATGTATTTGTCTGACAGTGGAACCCAGTTAGGTTGTGGTTGTTGGTTATCATCTAGTGGGGATGTGTTATGGAATATGTTAATGGTAAACATATACAGTACACTTGCATAGCCATGAGAAGAGTCTATAGCTTGTTGAAAGTAATGTATTTTCTTAACTTTACCTCCACCGTAAGGACAACATAACACTGTCATGGTCATGAGATAACCACCATGAACAATTAGCAGCTGTCATGACTGTTTATGCCATATGGTATGTCATGTGTAGCTTCAAAATACATTTAAACTACTGAGAAACATTTCCTCAACCCCATTCCCCAGCTTTCCTAACTGTGGCAGGGTTAGGCTGTTTAAATGACAGACTGCACATTTAAATCCAAACATTTAAGAACAAAAGAACTATAAAATACAGCTTAACATAACTTTTATTTTCACCTCTATCACACCTTGCTGTTACTTCTCTTGCTTTTCCCATTGATATGCTGTTGCTGCTTGCTGGTAAATTCCCCATTTTGTCTCACAGATGGATGGATGCCAGTCATGACCCAAACTTCAGATCAAACTTGTCTGCCTTCAACAGTTAACAAAACCGGCGCAAGTCCGAACTAGACAAGCAGGAACAAGACACCTCAGTGGTTTACCTGTACAAACTGCCACAGGGAAAAAGATTCACTCTGCTCTGCGTTTAAAATGAAATGAATACATCAACACACATTTCAGTCGACAAACACCTCCGGTGCGGTAGGACACACACGACCATAAGGAGGATTATTTAGTTTAACTTGAGAAACATATGTCTGGTCTGGTGGTGTTTTGTTACAGTATTTATTTATTGTTTACTTAAGAATGTATTTACAAAATAAACCCTTAGTTTTTCTTAAAACTGCATTGTTGGTTAAGGGCTTGTAAGTAAGCATTTCACTGTAAGGTCTAGACCTGTTATTGTATTCTGCGCATGTGACAAATACAATTTGATTTGATTACCCGGGATTCAGGATTGTAATCTACGTAAATATTTGAGGAGCTCAGTTTATCTTTATAAGTGTACAGAGTGCAAATGGAGAAGTGCATATTACCGAGCCTGGTCCCAGACCTGTTTGTGCTATCTTGCCAACTCCTTGTGACTCATTGTTTGGAATGAAAATTACATATTACCCAGCCATACCAGATAGGCCTATATCTGTTGAAATCCAGTAGCTGATCCCAACTACATTAACAAACAAACACACACACACACAACTAATAGCTATTGTTACACTGTGCAGGTCATGAGCAATCACACATTATTTGATAAAGAAAGTACACTGTAAAGGAGTGGTCGTGAAATTGACAGTAATTTACAGGCAGCTCAGTGTCAAGTAAAATTACGTATTTCATATTACAGTACACCTACTGTAATATAAATATGGTATCAAAAAAAGTACTGTGTAATGACACACAGTACAATACTGTATAATGTACCTTATTAGGACTATTCTGTCAAAAAGTCAATTCTACCGTAATCGTGATGAATTAATGAATGGATAGATGAAATTCATTGAGGGAAGGGGTTTGTATTTCACAGTATTTTACTGTAATTACAAGGGATTGGCACAAGCAGCTTGGCCGCTAGGTAAAGTGTTTGCATATAACAGCATATTAATCAATATATGGTGTTTTATATCACTTGCACTTCCAGAGTCCTTAACAAAGGCTTCCAACCCGGCAGCGACTACAAGGCAAAACAGACCCAAAGGACATGGCAAAATGCAATCTGTCCCCTATATACTGTATTTCAAATTGATTGGGCACTATAACCACATACTGTACCAGTTACATTGGTACAGCATTTTCACAGGCCGATTTCTTTTCCATTACTCACAGCTGAAGATATTAACATTTTATATTCATCCAATGACTGCCATGTTTTTGGATGACGTGATGATATTGTCGCTGCTCACGCTGGTTCCTGTGCGCTCTGAATACTAGTGTGCACGTGAAGTTGGGCTGTGTAAAATATAGACAGTCCATGAATCAGTGTATGCGAACGTGAGTAGATTATGTTGAAAACAACAGTCAGACATCTTGGACGCAGTCTCCAGTTCTTTATACCTCACTGGTGAAATAACAGTACCATTTGTAAATTTTAAATTCTTTCCCTGCCCACCACATTTTCGCAGAATGCACCATCATTTACAGTATGCTGCAGTAAAATGTTTCAGGGTATTTTACTGTTGATATCCCCCAAATTACTGTGGAAATGACAGTTTTCCATTTCAGTGTAGCCATTTCTGATATTGCTTAAGATATAAGACAAGACAGTGGGATAAGGATTAGGCCATCAGTTGAGGATCTGGGATAACTCCATAGTGATTTAAAAGCTAAGCTATTCTTAATCACATCTCTGATTGTGCATAACTTATTGCTCAATAAAGTAAAATTAATAATAGAGGGCTTTTAGGGTAGGTAAATCATACTGTTGAAATCAGTCTATATATTAATTTGTTATCAGAAGTATAACTCTCCCTGAGATTAGGTGCCTATATCATAGCCTAAATGCTGGCTAACTGTACATTTGAATACCAAGCAGGTGCTGACAGGTATCAACACAGGTAGGCTGCACGGTAAGACATGAATGGATGGCATGAACAATTGGGGGCAAACTAGGATAGGTAGGCCTATCTATTTTGCGTCTTACCTTTAACCACAAAATCTAGGCTATCTACAGTGCCTTCAAAAAGTATTCACACTCCTTGACTTTTTCAACATTTTGCTGTGTTAAAGCCTGAATTTACAATGGATTACATACAAATGTATAAAAAAAATGAGAAGCTGAAACATCTTGAGTCAATAAGTATTCAACCTCTTTGTTATGGAAGCCTAAATAAGTTCAGGACTAAAAATGTGCTTAACAAGTCACATAATAAGTTGCATGGACTCTGCACTCTGTGCAATAGTAGTGTTTGTCATGACTACCTCATCTCGGTACACCACACATACTGAATCTGTAAGATCCCTCAGTCGAGCTGTGAATTTCAACCACAAAGACCATGGAGGTTTTCCAATGCCTTGCAAAGAAGGGCACCTACTGGTAGATGGGTGAAAAATACAAAAAGCAAACATTGAATATCCCTTTGAGCATGGTGAAGTTATTCATTACTCTTTGGGTGGTGTATCAATACAGCCAGTCACTACAAAGATACAGGTGTCCTTCCTAACTTAGTTGCCGGATAGGAAAGATACCGCTCAGAGATTTCACCATGAGGCCGATGGTGATTTTAAAACAGTTACAGAGATTATTGGCTGTAATAGGAGAAAACAGGATGAATCAACAATATTGTAGTTACTCCACAATACTAACCTAATTGACAGAGTGAAAAGATGGAACCCTGTATAGAATAAAAAATATTCCAAAACATACATCCTGTTTGCAACAAGGACCTAAAATAATACTGCAAAAAAAAGAGGAAAGCAATTAACTTTTTGTTTTGAATACAAAGTGTTATGTTTGGGGAAAATCCAAATTTACCCCAAAATCCATATTTTCAAGCATTGTGGTGGCTGCATAATGTTATGGGTATGCTTGTAATCATTAAGAACTGGGGAGTTTTTCAGGATAAAAAATGTACCTCTATGGGATCTGTGTCCCATCCATGGGATGGTTGAGCTAACATAGGCTAATGTGATTAGCATGAGGTTGTAAGTAACAAGAAAATTTCCCAGGACATAGACATTTCTGATATTGTCAGAAAGCTTAAATTATTGGTAATGTAACTGCACTGTCCAATTTACAGTAGCTATTACAATTAAATAATACCATGCTATTGTTTGAGGAGAGTGCACAGTTTTGAACTTGAAAAGTTATTAATGAATAAATTAGGCACATTTGGGCAGTCTCGATACAAACGGTTGAACAGAAATGCAATGGTTCATTGGATCATTCTAAAACTAGTGGCCATAATCTAAATTCCGCTTGGGCTGGAATTACACATTATGGCCTTTCTCTTGCATTTCAAAGATGATGGTACAAAAAAAATTTTTCAACTGTTATTTTTTTCTTTTGTATTATCTTTTACCAGATCTAATGTGTTATGTTCTCATACATTCCTTTCACATTTCCACAAACTTCAAAGTATTTCCTTTACAACGGTATCAAGAATATGCATATCCTTGCTTCAAGGCCTGAGCTACCGGCAGTTAGATTTGGGTATGTCTTTTTAGGTGAAAATTGAAAAAAGGGGTGGATTGAAAAACACTTAAGGAATGGAGCTATAAATAAGCGCAGGCTAAATCCTAGAGGAAAACTTGGTTCAGTTTGCTTTCCACCAGACACTGGGAGATGACTTTACCTTTCAGAAGGACAATAACTTAAATCACAAGGCCAAATCTACACTGGGGTTGCTTACCAAGAAGACAGTGAACAATCCTGACTGGCCGAGTTACAGTTTTGACTTAAATCTACTTGAAAATCTATGGCAAGACCTGAAAATGGTTTTCTAGCAATGATCAACAACCAATTTAGAGCTTGAAGAATTTAGAAAAAAATGATGGGTAAATGTTGCACAATTCAGGTGTGGAAAGCACTTAGACACTCACAGCTGTAATCACAGCCAAAGGTGCTTCTACAAAGTATTGACTCAGGGGTGTGAATACTTACGTAGATGAGATATTTCTGTATTTCACTTCCAATACATTTGAAAACATTTCTACAAACATGTTTTCACTGTCATTATGGGGTATTGTGTGTAAATGGATGAGAAAAATAAATCCATGAAATTCCTTTTGAATTCAGGCTGTACAACAAAATGGTGAATAAGTTTTAATAATTTATGAAGGCACTAAATGGTGTATCCGGGGTACACAAATCAAGGTGATAATAGACCTACCCTAGTGAGCACAATTTCGATAAGGTAAATAAAGGTTTAATTTACATGTTACTGCTGAAGCTGTGGAGCTCGTCAGCACCGTTATAGAACAGTGGGTCGTTGATGCGCCCTTCCTCCGTTGAGCCTTTCTTCTTGAGCTGCAAGGACAAGAACCGCTTCTTCTTCTTTTTCTTCTCACTTGCTGGACTCCTATGCAGCGGCCCATCCAGGGGGCTGACAAGTCCGGGACTCGACGGTAAACTCGGGCCTGGGCTCGCAAGCTCTCCATCTCCATATGAAGTTGCATCTTTAAATGTGTGCTTTTCCCCGTCCTTGTTTTCTTTATCCAGTGACTTTGTTTTATGAAACAAATTCTTTATTTTTAATGTTCCTGATTTACTCATGGTTGCCCGAAATGCTGCTTTAAAAAAAAGTCGATAATAGAAATAAACTATACAACAATCGAAATGTGAAACAAAAAAAATTGATAGAATCAATCCATGCAGACTATTTGTAGACTACAGCGATTGAAAAAGCGCATACCAAGTGCCCAAGCGCGTGTTTCCAAATGCGCAGCGATAAAGATCCTCTACCCGTCTCAGTGAACCTCCTAAATGTTTAAACTTCCTCACTGCAGAGTGTCGTCTTCCGGGTATTAACGGAGTTCAAGCACATATAGTAGGTAGTCTTGGTTCATTTTCAGAGCCACCTGCAGCTACAGGTAAAATGTGTTCATATCTGTCACAGTGATATATGACATAAATCACACATTGCTCATGCAGAGTTGCATGCACCTTTCTGCACAGCCTGGCCTCAGAGCAATACGAAATGTACTTTTCATCTTTCTGAGCACCTCCAAGTCTATGATACCTATTATTAGTCTAATAAATTACTTGAAACAAACAAAAGTAGAGGTTGGACAGGCGGGTGTAATCCACAACCATTTAGCAATCTTAAGGTTACATGTACGAGTTGCATCCTGGACAACTGTAGCATTTAAGCTAACACTTATTATACATTTAAACAAAGGGTGGTTCTAATCTTGGGCGCTGATGGGTTAAAACCGTATTCCAGCAGGTGTCTATTCAACAAATTACCAATGGCTAAAGCTATGATATTGAAATGCCTATTTACTCTGTTCCATCTCACTGCGCAATCCACTGTCTCATCAGCCCAGCCAGCCAATTTCTAAACTCCACTGTAAAAAGCATCTAGAAATGAGCTCCCATTTCTTTTAGACTAAGAATTGGTTTTCAATAATGGAGATTTGCATAAAACTTGTGGTCTGTGTCTGACATTTGGAACATTGTTTCAACATTGAAATTCGATCTCATGTCCCATAGTAATGAACGTGTAGGGGGTGGAATGAGACAGAAAGGCAGGGAGGCAGCTTTTCTCAGCCAGTTGAAATCATGAATCAGCGTAATTTTTATGGACACATACAAATACATGTCAATCGAAAACAGGTAAAACGTTTATTAATGTTAGCGGTTTTTGGCTAGCTCTGAACATCAGTGACCTGACGAGAGTGCATTTTTACTATGCCAGTTGAAATCGCGCATCATTAGCTCATTCTTACGAATGTATCCAAATAAATGCCACTAGAAAACAGCTTAAACAAATGCAGCTACTATAATGTTATTCTGGCTGCACTGTTTGACGTGACTGTAAATTAGCCGTAGTTGGCTAGCTAGCAAGGGATAAGAACGCTGCCAGCCAGTATGGTAATAGAACATTTAGAACCAACGACTGGGTCACATCCATAGAAACAGAACAAAAGACAGAACAAAAGACATAACGACTGGGTTGCGTCTCCGGCAACTGAATGATAGAAAGAACAACCAGCCGGCTTGGGTAGCAACCCTAGATTTGTGTCAGAACTATATTTTGTGGAAAGATGAAATAGTACTTTAAGGATCTGCCCCTTTAAATTTTTTTTTTGCCTAAAATGACATACCCAAATCTAACTGCTGTAGCTCAGGCACTGAAGCAAGGATATGCATATTCTTGGTACCATTTGAAAGGAATAACTTTGAAGTTTGTGGAAATGTGAAAGGAATGTAGGAGAATATAACACATTAGATCTGGTTAAAGATAATACAAAGAAAAAAACAACCATATTTTTTTTTTTTGTACCATCATCTTTGAAATGCAAGAGAAAGGTCATAATGTATTATTCCAGCCCAGGTACAATTTAGATTTTGGCCACTATTTGGCAGCGGTGTATGTGCAACGTTTTAGACTGATCCAATGAACTATTGCATTTCAGATCTTAAAAAAAAAACAAGCCTGCCCAAATGTGCCTAATTTGTTTATTAAATACTTTCATGTTCAAAATTGCGCACTCTCCTCAAACAATAGCATGGTGTTCTTTCACTGTAATAGCTACTGTAAATTGGACCGTGCAGTTCGATTAACAAGAATTTAAGCTTTCTGCCAATATCAGATATGTCTATGTCCTGGGAAATGTTCTTGTTACTTACAACCTAATTCTAATCGCATTAGCCTACGTTAGCTCAACCGTCGCATGAAGGGACACTGATCCTGAATAAGATTTTATTGAAATTATGTCAGTCATTATTTGAATATGTTGGTAACCCGTTGTATAAAAGTGATAATTCCCACAAAGCCGAGGTTTGGAGGATATATTGGCACGGTTGGCCCTACAACACCCGTGCCAATATCCTCCAAACACCAGCTTCTTAGGCATTATCACTTAATTAACCCAATTCACCTAACCTGCTACTTAAATTCACCTGACTTTTGTCGTTTTAGTTCTCCTAACCTTTGCCATTAGTTCCCCTAACCACCAACATTTGTCTTTAGTTCCCCTAACCGCCAAAGTAAACTCTCCCCATAATTATCTTTGGTTGTTAGTGCAAGCAACCTGGTCTAAGATAAAGATGTGCAATACTATACATCCTCCAAGATGTATGAAAAGTTATGGAATTCAATTCCTTATTTTTCATTTATTTTTTATTTATTATATATATTTACCCCTTTTCCTCTCAATTTCATGGTATCCAATTGGTAGTTACATCGCTGCAACTCCTATACGGACTTGGGAGAGGCGAAGGTTGAGAGCTGTACGTCCTCCGAAACACAACCAAGCCAAGCCGCACTGCTTCTTGACACAACTCCCACTTAACCCGAAATGTGTCTTTGGAAACACCGTACACCTGGCGACCGTGTCAGTGTGCATTGTGCCTGGCCCGCCACAGGAGTCGCTAGTGCGCGATGGGACAAGAACATTGGTGCCGACCAAACCCTCCCCTAACTCAGATGACACTGGGCCAATTGTGCGCTGCCCCATGGGTATCCCGGTCGCGGCCGGCTGCGACAGAGCCCGGACTCAAACCAGGATCTCCAGTGGCACAGCTAGCACTGCGATGCAGTGCCTTAGACCACTGCACCAATCGGGAGGCCTGGCATTCAAGTCTTAATCTATTGTATGACCGAGTACGACATATGATACTATACGATATAAAAAAAATTAAAAAGTTATATCCAAACTGTGTCAAGTGGGAATTGTGTGCCGTAAAAGCCTAATCACTGGGCAAAACTTGTCTCAATAGTTGTAAAAGCATACATACATTTCAGATATGTTGGCCCTCCCTGCTGGCCATATTGGGGAAGTTCGAGTTTCAAATACATTACAGTAATTCATTCACATGGATCCCAGCCCTATTCACTTTTGGAAAGGATTTAATAAGTATAAGTAATGCTATTGCCATAGTGCTTATTCCCATCATATCCTTTCAGATGCTGTTCCTAGGGTGTTGGTCTAGGGTCCATGTTCGCATGAATGTCAAGTAATCTAATTATAAACATGACCAGTGCTTGTTGTGTGCTCAAACTGTAAAAGTTAGATTTTAATGTGAAGCTGGGAATGTCCCAGGGATGCCATACTGTGTACTGTTTCATTTCAGAGCGTGTGTTACATGAAAGCCTTTCTGTATCTTTGAACACAGGTGGGATTTAGATGTGCAGGAGACAAGACCAAAAGAGGAGAGATGAGATAAGCATTGATCAGATAAGCTATGCAGAAGCTGTTAGCTGTGGGGATTCCACCTCCCAGTAAATACACAACCAACCACACTGAACCTCTGTGTCCACCTCCCCACCACACAAACAAACAGTAACTTCAGCCTGCCAAGAGAGTCAGGTAGCCTGTTGTTGTAGTTGCTATAACAGGAGTACTCTCAACTCAAGCTCATATTTCTAGGCATCGTAGTTTACAGGATTGACCAGCCTTTGTCTGATTTGACTTGGAGGACTTTATTTTGGAGAAAACCTGGCCAGAAAGTACTTCACCAATTGTTTTGTATCCCAGCAACCTGTTCTCCCAACGACTTTTCTACAGGTATGTACTGATCATTTACTAAATGTATTTGAAATAATCTAGTTCTCAGTTACAACTGAAAATAAAAATGTTCGGCAATGAATGTGGCACATCAAAACTCAAGCAGGGTTGAGTAGGTTATTTCCTACATGTAGTCCGCTACAGTTACTATGTAGTTAACTGTCCAAAATTGTAATCAGTAACGTCATTTTTTGATTACTTTCCGTTACTTTTGGATCACTTTTCCCCTAAGAGGCATTAGAAGAAGACAAAAAGAATCCATCAAACACATTTGGTGTGTCATCATAGTGGTCTTGGACTTGTGGTCTGATATGATCGAACAAACTTTAAAGGTCTAATGCAGCCGTTTTTATCTCAATATCAAATAATTTCCGGTACTTAGGTTAGATGACATGAAAATAGAGCTCTTTGGCCATGCACATCAAACTCCACAAAGAAATGGTTAATTGGCCACAAAATTCTACATTTGGCCATCTCAGGCTCCAGACTTGAAACCCATTGAAAACCTATGATTTGAATTGAAGAGGACAGTCCCGAAGTGCAGATGAAGGGTATCAAGGATCTGAAAGGATTCTGTATGGAGCAATGGTCAAAGAATCTGTCCCAGTGCCACTAGAGATTCTGGCTTCAAGTCTAGGCCCTGTTGCAGCTGACCGCAACCAGGAGACCCATGGGGGATGCACTATTTGCCCAGCGTCTTCCAGGTTAGGGGAGGGTTTGGCCGGCAGGGATGTCCTTGTCCCATTGCACACTAGAAACTCCTGTGGAGGGCCGGGCGCAGTGCACATTGACACGGTCACCAGGTGCACAATGTTTCCTCTGACACATTGGTGACGCTGGCTTACGGGTTAAGTGGGCATTGTGTCAAGAAGCAGTGCAGCTTGGTTGGGTTGTGTTTTGGAGGACGCACGGCTCTCGACCTTTGCCTCTCTCTCTCTCTCGAGTCCATACGGAGTTTCAGCGATGAGACAATTGGATACCACGAAATTGGGGAGAAAAAGGGGTAAAAGTACAAAAATATAAATAAATAAAACCGGCCCAACGTGTTCTCCAATTCACAAGACATTTGAGTTGAAAGGCTCAGTGCTGTTATTGTTGAAGTATTGAAAGGTATTGAAAACAGGGGTGTCAATTTTGTCCCTTTGTTGTTTTTTTAGGGGTAGATCAGCTTTAATAGTGCAGATTGATTGTAGATTCCATCAATGTAATATTTTGCATCATTTCCAATCCCCCATATATACTTTTTTATTCATCACAATTTTGGTCTTTAATGCCGAGAAACACGTTTCTTACTTTCCTCCTTCCACTTGCCACTTCCATTTTAGCTGTAGTGTTGCAATTAGTATGGTTGTAATTGAGTAGAGCAGAAATTCCCATATATTTTTGTTAGCTGCATGTGTGACATAACTATTACATGTTCAAGAGAATCTCTCCCTCTCTCTGAGCAAACGATTAGTTAAAAAAAATATAATTTACATTTTTTTTTGCTTACAATATAGCTCTGTATTTGAATCGTTTATTTTATACAGTCATTTTTGCTCTTCTTTATCAAAGGTGTCAATCATTTCAGAACCCACTGTGTACACAGTTGAAGTCGGAAGTTTACATACACCTTAGCAAAATACATTTAAACTCAGTTTTTCACAATACCTGACATTTAGTAAAACTTCCCTGTCTTAGGTCAGTTAGTATCACCACTTTATTTTAAGAATGTGAAAGGTAAGAATAATAGTAGAGAGAATGATTTATTTCAGCTTTTATTTATTTAATCACATTCCCAGTGGGTCAGAAGTTTACATACACTCAATGAGTATTTGGTAGCATTGCCTTTAAATTGTTGATCTTGGGACAAACGTTGCGGGTACCCTTCCACAAGCTTCCCACAATAAGTTGGGTGAATTTTGGCCCATTCCTTCTGACAGAGCTGGTGTAACTGAGTCAGGTTTATAGGCCTCCTTGCACACCCTTGCTTTTTCAGTTCTGCCCACACATTTTCTATAGGATTGAGGTCAGGGCTTTGTGATGGCCACTCCAATACCTTGAATTTGTTGTCCTTAAGCCATTTTGCCACAAATTTGGAAGTATGCGTGGGGTCATTGTCCATTTAGAAGACCCATTTGTGACCAAGCTTTAACTTCCTGACTAATGTCTTGAGAAGTTGCTTCAATATATCCACATCATTTTCCCACCTCATAATGCCATCTATTTTGTGAAGTGCACCAGTCCCTCCTGCTGCAAAGCACCCTTGCAAGCCTCCCCCTTTTTCCTCTGAACATAACGATGGTCATTGTGGCCAAACAATTCTATTTTTGTTTCATCAGACCAGAGGGCATTTCTCCAAAAGGTAAGATCTTTGTCCCCATGAGCAGAGCAGTTGTAAACCGTAGTCTGGCTTTTTTATGGCAGTTTTGGAGCAGTGGCTTCTTCCTTGCTGAGCAGCCTTTCAGGTTATGTCGATATAGGTCTTGTTTTAATGTGGATTTAGATACTTTTGTGCTGTTGTTCTGGTATTGATTTGCACTTTTCGCATCAAAGTACGTTCATCTCTAGGAGACAGAACGCGTCTCCTTCCGGCTGCGTGGTGCCATGGTGTTTATACTTGCGTACCACTGTTTGTACAGATGAACATGGTACCTTCAGGCATTTGGAAATTGCTCCCAAGGATGAACCAGACTTGTGGAGGGCTACATTTTTTTTCTGAAGTCTTGGCTGATTTCTTTTGATTTTCCCATGATGTCAAGCAATGAGGCACTGAGTTTGAAGGTACACCTTGAAATACATCCACAGGTACACCTCCAATTGACTCAAATTATGTCATTTAGAAGTTTTAGAATCAGAAGCTTCTAAAGTCATGACATCATTTTCTGGAATTTTTCAAGCTGTTTATTAAAGGCACAGTCAACTTAGTGTACGTAAACTTCTGACCAACTGGAATTGTGATACTGTGAATTATAAGGGAAAAATATGTTTGTAAACAATTGTTGGAAAAATGACTTGTGTGATGCACAAAGTAGATGTCCTAATCGACTTGCCAAAACAATAGTCTGTTAACAAGAAATGTGTGGAGTCGTTGAAAAACGAGATTTAATGACTCCAACCTAAGTATATGTACACTTCCGACTTCAACTGTGTAATATGGTGTATGTAGTTCAATGTTTTTTACTCTCAAACTCTTTTCAGTAATTTTTAAAATTCTTATCAAACAGAAGTGAAACCATAGTAGTATTAGTGTTGACTCCTGATAACAGTCTGTGAGCTGATTCTCAATGTGCTTATCTTTGATTATGACCAGCAGGCTCCACTAGCGCCACTTTGACCCGTTTTAGTCAGATGCCCTGTACAATGTGTCTGAGTATCTATTATCAAATCAAATTTATTTATAAAGCCCTTCTTACATCAGCTGATATATCAAAGTGCTGTACAGAAACCCAGCCTAAAACCCCAAACAGTAAGCAATGCAGGTGTAGAGGCATGGTGGCTAGGAAAAACTCCCTAGAAAGGCCTTAACCTAGGAACAAACCCAGAGAGGAACCAGGCTGAGGGATGGCCAGTCCTCTTCTGGCTGTGCCGGGTAGAAATTATAACAGAACTTGGCCAAGATGTTCAAATGTTCATAAATGACCAGCATGGTCAAATAATAGTAATTACAGTGAACAGGTCAGAGTTCCATAGCTGCAGGCAGAACAGTTGAAACTGGAGCAGCAGCACGGCCAGGTGGACTGGGGACAACAAGGAGTCATCATGCCAGGTAGTCTTAAGGCATGGTCCTAGGGCTCGGGTCCTCCTTAGAGAGAGAAAGAAAGAAAGAGAGAAAGAGAGAATTAGAGAGAATTAGAGAGAGCATACTTAAATTCACACAGGACACCGGATAAGACAGGAGAAATACTCCAGATATAACAGACCCTAGCCCCCCGACACAAACTACTGCAGCATAAATACTGGAGGCTGAGACAGGAGGGGTCAGGAGACACTGTGGCCCCATCTAATGATACCCCCGGACAGGGTCAAACAGGCAGGATATAACCCCACCCACTTTGCCAAAGCACAGTCCCCACACCACTAGAGGGATATCTTCAACCACCAACTTACCATCTTGAGACAAGGCCGAGTATAGCCCACAAAGATCTCCGCTATGGCACAACCCAAGGGGGGGCACCAACCCAGACAGGAAGACCACGTCAGTGACTCAACCCACTCAAGTGACGCACCCCTCCTAGGGAAGGCATGGAAGAGCACCAGTAAGCCAGTGACTCAGCCCCTGTAATAGGGTTAGAGGCAGAGAATCCCAGTGGAAAGAGGGGAACCGGCCAGGCAGAGACAGCAAGGGCGATTCGTTGCTCCAGTGCCTTTCCGTTCACCTTCACACTCCTGGGCCAGACTACACTCAATCATAGGACCTACTGAAGAGATGAGTCTTCAATAAAGACTTAAAGGATGAGACTGAGTCTGCGTCTCTCACATGGGTAGGCAGACCATTCCATAAAAATGGAGCTCTATAGGAGAAAGCCCTGCCTCCAGCTGTTTGCTTAGAAATTCTAGGGACAATTAGGAGGCCTGCGTCTTGTGACCGTAGCATATGTGTAGGTATATATGGCAGGACCAAATCAGAAAGATAGGTAGGAGCAAGCCCATGTAATGCTTTGTAGGTTAATAAGACTCCAGCTTCAGTAATTTTTGCAATTCGTTCCAGTCATTGGCAGCAGAGAACTTGAAGGAAAGGCGGCCAAAGGAGGTGTTGGCTTCGGGGATGACCAGTGAAATATACCTGCTGGAGCGCGGTAAGCACCATGGTCTTGTAGTCAACCGTTATTTCCAGTGGTGGACAAAGTCGTTCACAGAGAGGTAGGAGGGAAGAAAGAAGAAAGAGTAGCTGGAGTAGCAGTGTTCTCTAGGGTGATCCATGTCTCTGTCAGGGCAAAAAGTTAAGGGACTGAAGAGCAGTGTCATGACGTTGGTCTGGGCGTATGTTTATGACAGTCATAAATACTTCTCCCCCCTTTTTCTTCTCTCTACCCTACTGATGTGACATTTGAAAATCCTTTGGTTAACATAGAGATTCTGGGAACATCAGAAGGTTTGGGAAAATGAACTATATTCTGATAATCCGACTAATTGAACATATGCGGTGGTACTTAATGAATATGTCAGTTCGGTTGTCATCTGAGACATTCTCATCAATGATGTCGATGTTCATCGACTACAGCTCGGCATTCAACACCATAGTACCCTCCAAGCTCGTCATCAAGCTCGAGACCCTGGGTCTCGACCCCGCCCTGTGCAACTGGGTACTGGACTTCCTGACGGGCCGCCCCCAGGTGGTGAGGGTAGGCAACAACATCTCCTCCCCGCTGATCCTCAACACTGGGGCCCCACAAGGGTGCGTTCTGAGCCCTCTCCTGTACTCCCTGTTCACCCACGACTGCGTGGCCACGCACGCCTCCAACTCAATCATCAAATTTGCGGACGACACAACAGTGGTAGGCTTGATTACCAACAACGACGAGACGGCCTACAGGGAGGAGGTGAGGGCCCTCGGAGTGTGGTGTCAGGAAAATAACCTCACACTCAACGTCAACAAAACTAAGGAGATGATTGTGGACTTCAGAAAACAGCAGAGGGAACACCCCCCCCATCCACATCGATGGAACAGTAGTGGAGAGGGTAGCAAGTTTTAAGTTCCTCGGCATACACATCACAGACAAACTGAATTGGTCCACTCACACAGACAGCATCGTGAAGAAGGCGCAGCAGCGCCTCTTCAACTTCAGGAGGCTGAAGAAATTTGGCTTGTCACCAAAAGCACTCACAAACTTCTACAGATGCACAATCGAGAGCATCCTGGCGGGCTGTATCACCGCCTGGTATGGCAACTGCACCGCCCTCAACCGTAAGGCTCTCCAGAGGGTAGTGAGGTCTGCACAACGCATCACCGGGGGCAAACTACCTGCACTCCAGGACACCTACACCACCCGATGCTACAGGAAGGCCATAAAGATCATCAAGGACATCAACCACCCGAGCCACTGCCTGTTCACCCCGCTGTCATCCAGAAGGCGAGGTCAGTACAGGTGCATCAAAGCTGGGACCGAGAGACTGAAAAACAGCTTCTATCTCAAGGCCATCAGACTGTTAAACAGCCACCACTAACATTGAGTGGCTGCTGCCAACACACTGTCAATGACACTGACTCAACTCCAGCCACTTTAATAATGGGAATTGATGGGAAATGATGTAAATATATCACTAGCCACTTTAAACAATGCTACCTTATATAATGTTACTTACCCTACATTATTCATCTCATATGCATACGTATATACTGTACTCTATATCATCGACTGCATCCTTATGTAATACATGTATCACTAGCCACTTTAACTATGCCACTTGGTTTACATACTCATCTCATATGTATATACTGTACTCGATATCATCTACTGTATCTTGCCTATGCTGCTCTGTACCATCACTCATTCATATATCCTTATGTACATATTCTTTATCCCCTTACACTGTGTATAAGACAGTAGTTTTTTGGAATTGTTAGTTAGATTACTTGTTCGATATTACTGCATTGTCGGAACTAGAAGCACAAGCATTTCGCTACACTCGCATTAACATCTGCATGTGACAAATAAAATTAGATTTGATTTGATTTGATAGGATGACAAACTCTACAGTGGAAAGTCTGCACATTGTAGTTATCGGATTCACATGGAATTGTTGTTTAATTTAAATTGTTGACTATAAAATTATTGGTGAAAAGATTAAATGTAATTTTAGCCTCCAAATGAGAGATTTGGGTTTTCATAAGGTTAGTGCTCTGCTTAATCAGTGGCCCGCCCCTGTGAAGAGACATGGGTTATAAAACTTTTCAAACACACCCTTCTCGCTCCACTATATAAAGCCTTGACGAAAATGTAACCTCCTGTTCCGAGGATGTGAGGACGCCAGTCCATATGTTAAATGTACAAACATGTTATCTGTTCCGAGGATGTGAGGACGACGGTCCGATGTCAGAATGGTTCAGATAATAACTACAGAACGAAGCCAACCTCAGCATGAGCTTTGGTTGCGAAAGGTATGAACTTTGAACTCTTATTCACTACAGAAGTGATACCTCCTAGCCTTTGAGTTAGCAACAGCAGCTGCAAACGTGGGCAAGGAAAGCACAGACAGAGTATCCCGTCTACCACACAGCAATGTTACTACAACGTATCCATTTTACCCCCACATTCTTCAAAGGACTCGGTTGGGCAACACGGCCTTCCATCTACCACCAACCTACCGAAGCGCAGCTCAGAGTAAATATTTATTGCATTTTCCTTTTCCAAATAGGCGGTAATTTAGAATGCATAAAATACTGTATTTACGATAGAGACATCGCTTCTCCCTTTGTTCCTCCGTCTTCCCGCTCGAACCCAGCCCCCTTTTCTTTTGTGTAACCAGCTGTCATATCTGTTCCGTCCGCTAGGGACGTTTTCCTTTATGACGTAATTTGTAATCAAGATAGGATTAATTCTGTGTATATGTAATTCGTTAGGTATTTAGTAAATAAATAATTAAACAATTTTGTATTGCTGATTCAACTTGTTAGCCAGGGTTTGTGAAGACAACCAAGAATTTACAACTTTCAGATGAGACTGAAATAAGGGGACGATTAATATTGACTGCTATTGATGTAAAATATTACTAGGTCTAAGAGTTTATTCCGAAGATAACAGCTCTATAAATATTATTTTGTGGTGCCCCGACTTTGTAGTTAATTATATTTACATGATTAGCTCAATCAGGTAATATTAATTACAAAGAAAGGAATTTATAGAATAGCATGTCATATCACTTAATCCGGCATAGCCAAAGACACGACAGTAGCATAGGCTGAGATGAACTCGGCGTTCTTGACCACAGATCAGCAGTTCCAAATGCTGCCTGAGACTCGGAATTCCACTTGGGTTGTGCGCGCAGGGTACACTAAATTAGAAGGATTGCAGCCAAGGGGTGGGGAGCTTGTGTAAAGCCTACAGGGAGAGGTGCGAAGGTATAGAAAACACATAGTTGACAAAGCTACAAAAGAGCAAAATTTGATAATCTGTAAATAACTAGGCAAAATACTCAGGTGAGAGAGTGGTGTGGAGCCTTCCTCTCTTTCCTTCCTCGAACTCTTCAGAATAACTCAAACCGTCTTTGTTTCGGCTACGGTCTTAGTTAAGACAAAACCGCCACTGACATGACCGACACTTACAGATGCTGCTGAGAAACTAGGGGAGACTGAAGAACTAACTCTAATTGCTAATAGCCTAGCACAGGTGGAGAGCACACTTCCCTGTACTAATTGCTAATTTGTCCCCACCCCCACATTCCTGGTTGATGTGTCAATAACTATCGGCAAATTATGCACAGTCAGCAGTTCACACTGCCAGTAGGCCACTGGGAAGACAGGCAGCAGTTAAAGTAGATGGCCCTAGCTAACAAAAAGATAGTACTAGACCACAAAAGATAAAGAGACAAAAAAAATATACTTATAGATTGAAGTATGACAATGCCCCCGTGCACAAAACATAGTCCATACAGAAATTGTTTGTTGAGAGTAGTGTGGAAGAACTTGACTGGCCTGCACAGAGCCCTAACCTCAACCCCATCGAGCACCTTTGAGATGAATTGGAACGCCGACTGCAATCCAGGCCTAATCACCCAACATCAGTGCCCGACCTCACAAATGTTCTTATGGCTGAATGGAAGCAAGTCCCCGCAGCAATGTTCCAACATCTAGTGGAAAGCCTTCCAAAAAGAGTGGAGGCTGTTAAAGCAGCAAAGGGGGGACCAACTCCATATTAATGTCCATGATTTTGGAGATGTTCGACGAGCAGGTGTCCACATATATGGAATGCTATAAGGCATCCAGACCTTATGAAATTTGCACAGTATACCCTTGTAATAAATCAAATCTAGTGACACATAACTTTACATTTCTGCCATCCATTTTGACATTGTGGAAGGATAACAAACATTCCAATTAATTGCAATGCATTTCATACCCGCTATACTGTAAATGCTAGGTTACACTGTTTCTTCTGATAACAGTCTCCAGTATCAACATTTCCAAGCAAACAAAAACAGGGAGGGAGAATCTGTAGACATGCTAAGATAAAATAACACTCTTTGCCAGAATTCGCTCAGCATTCACCAGAGCATAACATATGCAATAACATTGAAATATATCCCCTTTTGTCTTTTATACCTCCAGTAGAGGAATTACATATCTGAGTGCATGGTGTTCAGTTTCTAAGGATGGTCTTGAACTAAAGTAATTTATGTCTGAGATGATACATGGATTGGTTATTCAAACATATCTGTATCCATTCATCATCATCATCAGTAGTGTCTCCCAGCTCTTCCTCACATTTTGTTTGTGTCATCGGTAAAAGCCTCTGTCAACCCTTGATACAGTTTGGAAATCAACTTGAGGTTTGTCACACGGTTTTAAAATAGTTTCAATCTTTAAAGCTCCTGGCTTGTCCAGTGTTTGCTGCGCAGAGAGAATAAAGATGCAACATCTGCAAAAATTTACCTCAAAGCCATCACAGACGGGTCATCCCTGCTTCCCTGACCCTGCTGAGACCCCTGTCACCATCTGATCCTGGTGTACATTTATACATTATCCAAGAATAGAATCAATGGTTCAATAATTGAAATGACCATTATTCCCAGATCCCAGACTGTAACCTACCTATCAACTCAAGATGGAACTTTGTATCCATTCACTGATTGTGATAATATACTTCAAAATTCACCTCCGCTCCGAAGACTGGTCTTCCCTGGCTGTCTGACCCGGCTGGGACACCTGTCACCATTTGATCCTGCTAAGACATGACAGTGAAGGCTGTAGAGCTGTTTATACCGTGTCAGTGTGAAAAGTAGGGAATTAGCTAGGGAAACTGACAAATCAATAATGTTACATTGACTGTGATTGGGGCTGTGATCACTGACTGTGAATTGGGCAATTGAGTTAGCCAACTTTTGGCAATTAGCCAACATTTGGCGTTATCCAACTGGCGAAAACGAGCCAAGTTCATTTACTTCTGTTGAAACCGGACAAAACAAAGTGGTGTCCCTGCGGTCCTAAATCCACTCGGCTGAAACCGCCAAACAGCCTGACCGCTCTGGTACTAAAGCACACCGATGCCGCTTTTTGTATCACAATGCAATGATAAACTGTGGGGTGGGGGTCCAAATGCAATTTTAGGATGTGTGTGTGTGGCCCCTGGCCACAACAAAGTGGAATTCAGAAAATATACATTACCGGTCAAAAGTTTTAGAACACCTACTCATTCAAGGGTTTTTCTTTATTTTTACTATTTTCTACAATGTAGAATAATAGTGAAAACATCGAAACTATGAAATAACACATATGGAATCATGTAGTAACCAAAAAAGTGTTAAACATTTTATATATGACAAGGTAGGGGGGTACAGACAATAGCCCTATTTGGTAAAAGTCCATTTCATGGCAAGAAAAGCTCAAATAAGCAAAGAGAAATGACAGTCCATCATTACTTTAAGACACAAATGTAAGTCAATGCGGAAAATTTCAAGAACTTTGAAAGTTTCAAGTGCAGTCGCAAAAACCATCAAGCACTATCATGAAACTGGCTCTCATGAGGACCGCCACATGACTGGAAGACCCAGAGTTACCTCTGCTGCACAGGATAAGTTCATTAGAGTTACCAGCCTCAGAAATTGCAGCCCAAATAAATGCTCCACAGAGTTCAAGTAACAGATACATCAACATAAACTGTTCAGAGGAGACTGTGTGAATCAGGCCTTTATGGTCGAATTGCTGCAAAGAAACCATTACTAAAGGACACCAATAAGAAGAAGACTTGCTTGGGCCAATAAACACGAGCAATGGACATTAGACCGGTGGAAATCTGTCCTTTGGTCTGGAGTCCAAATGGGAAATACACATGATCTCCGCATGTGTATTTCCTACTGTAAAGCATGGAGGAGGAGGTGTTATGGCGTGGGGGTGCTTTGCTGGTTAGTGTCTGTGATTTATTTAGAATTCAAGGCACACTTAACCAGCATGGCTACCACAGCATTCTGCAGTAATACACCATCCCATCTGGTTTGGGCTTAGTGGGACTATCATTTGTTTTTAAACAGGACAATGACCCAACACACCTCCAGGCTGTGTAAGGGCAATTTTACCAAGAAGGAGAGTGATGGAGTGCTGCATCAGATGACCTGGCCTCCACAATCCTCCACAAACACAACCAAATTGAGATAGTTTGTGATGAGTCGAACCGCAGATTGAAGGAAAAGCAGCCAACAAGTGCTCAGCATTTGTGGGAACTCCTTCAAGACTGTTGGAAAAAGCGTTCCAGGGGAGGCTGGTTGAGAGAATGGCATTAGTGTGAAAAGCTGTCATCGAGGCAAAGGGTAGCTATTTGAAGAATCTCAAATATAAAATATATTTTGATTTGATGAACACTTCTTTGGTTATTATATGATTCCATATGTGTTATTTCATAGTTGTGATGTCTTCACTATTATTCTACAATGTAGAAAATAGTAAAATAAAGAAAAACCCTTGAATGAGTAGGTGTTCTAAAACTTTTGACCTGTAGTGTATATATTGCAAATTCTTAACATAATGTACAAATTGGATGATGGACATCCACAAATGTATACATACCATACGAAATGTAACATATCATACTAAATGGAGGGAGACAGATTTACATAGACATTTACTATGTTACATCTATCCCAGAGTCCAAGTTGCAGCGCTCTACAGTATGTGTAAAATAAGAAATGTCACATTGTAGCTACAGGCTAGTTCACAAATACTGTGATGTTTATCTCTTCTTTTTTGTCATGGACTTGATTGTACAACATTAAAGAGTAATTGAATGACTAAATCATTATAGAAGACTACAATTTTCTACAGCAAAATATGTCTTCTCCACAGGTGATAAAACATGAATGAGACATTCACAGATGCATATGATTATGACATCACAGAAAACGACACTAATGATTATCCAGATGATAACGAATATATCTGTAACCTGAATCCCAACCGTGATATGGAGATAGTCATACAGACCTACTTCCATTCCTTCATCTGTGCATTCGGTTTCTGTGGCAATGCATTGGTGATAGTCACATATGCCTTCTACAAGAAAGCCAAGACCATGACGGACGTGTACCTTCTGAACGTGGCGGTGGCAGACCTGCTCTTCATCGTGGCCCTACCTCTCATAATTTACAATGAGCAGCATGACTGGAGCATGGGCTCAGTGGCCTGCAAGGTAGGGAGTTCTCACAGTTCCTAATGAAGTTCCCAATACAGGTTCTAAAGTTCAACATTTGTTCCTTTCCACATTGCATGGACAATAATGTTTTTCTTCATTTTCTTCATTATTTGAATTTATAAGGCTTTGAGAGGAGCCTACAGCATCAACCTGTACAGTGGCATGCTCC
Organism: Oncorhynchus tshawytscha; assembly: GCF_018296145.1. Taxonomy (NCBI): domain Eukaryota; kingdom Metazoa; phylum Chordata; class Actinopteri; order Salmoniformes; family Salmonidae; genus Oncorhynchus; species Oncorhynchus tshawytscha. Next base: position 39,957,705 of record NC_056439.1, on the reverse strand, counting down.
TGCTGGCCTGCATCAGTGGAGACCGTTACATCTCCATCGTCCAGGCCAGGCGCTCCTTCGGTCTCCGGTCCAAGAACCTGATCTATAGCCGCCTAATCTGTACAGCCATCTGGGCTCTGGCCATAGCCCTGTCCGTCCCCACAGTCATCTACAATGAGCGGGTTGAGGAGACCATCTTGCTGGAAGGGACTATAACCGTGTGTCAGGAGCAGTTCCAAAGTAACAGGACCGCCCGGCTGATGAAGGTGCTGGTGCCTAGCCTGCAGGTGGCCATGGGGTTCTTCCTGCCCCTCCTGGCCATGGTCCTCTGCTATGCCAGCATCCTATGGACCCTACTGAGGGCCCAAAGCACCCAGAGACACAAGGTTTAAATATCCACCAAAATTCCAGTCATAGAATTGGAATGTTTAATTATAAGAATATATTTGTGTCCAAGTAAATGTCTCTTATTGGGTCAATTAAGTTTCCCATCTTCTCTTCAGGCGGTTCGTGTGGTATTAGCCGTGGTGTTGGTCTTCATCGTGTGCCACCTGCCCTACAATGTGGTGCTACTCTACCACACGGTGGCGCTGTTCCAGCAGAGGGAGTGTGAGGTAGAGAAGATTATCCTTACCACCTTCACCATCACCAGGAGCCTGGCCTACCTCCACTGCTGCCTCAACCCCATCCTGTATGCCTTCATCGGGGTCAAGTTCAGGAGCCACTTCAGGAAGATCCTGGAGGACCTGTGGTGCATGGGCAGGAAGTACATCTACCCATCTGGACGCTCCTCACGCATGACCTCTGACCTCTATATCCCAGCACACAAGTCCACCGACGGATCCAACAAATCCAACAAGAATGTCTCGTCGTTTACCATGTGAACATGGGAGTAGGTAGAGATGGCCTCCAATTACTATGGGTGATGATAGCATGGTTAGTCAGGAAATCAAGTAGTGATTTATATTCTGTGTACAGTGTGAGTATTTGTTTGCTACTGTATCTACATAATTTACCTATAGTATTTGCTGTATTAATCCAATTGAATGCTCATTGCTACTCTAATTACAGACAAAAGCCGGGCATTTTACCAGAGAATTTTAGAACATGGACACTGTCTCGTTGGCCTAACGTTATATCCTATTTTGACTTTGGTGAAGGTCATGTTGTTCTTCACGTTACCATCTCTGGTAGACACATACTACAGTCTATCAAATAAAATCTGTTAATTTCTCACATGAACAGGATACAGAAGGTGTGGTGAAATGGTTACTTGCATAGTGGAGTCTTTTGTTTAGACATGTAGCTAGCTAGTTAGCTAAATAATGAAGCATAATCCCAACTCAAAACATTACTACCCTGCATGACACACACACACACACACACACACACACACACACACACACACGATGACATATGCACTATACACACACATGGATTTAGTACTGTAGATATGTGGTAGTGATGGATTAGGGGCCTTAGGGCACACAGTGTGTTGTGAAATCTGTGAAGGTATTGTAATGTTTTTAAAATTGTATAAACTGCCTTAATTTTGCAGGACCCCAGGAAGAATAGCTGCTGCCAAAGCAGCAGCTAATGGGGATCCATAACATAAACAAATCTGGGAGGTAGCTAGCTAGCTAACATTAGACTATAACTAGCAATGCAAATGGCTCTGAGATGCGTATAATATTACTACAAAGATCATACATGTAACATTAGCTAGCTAGGTAACAGTATGCTTTAACTTGAAATGAAAATTACTTATTATACATTTCTAATTTTGCCTATCTGAAAATGTAGTTAGCTAGAATATCTTACCTTTATAAATGAATGGATGCTTCTCCCTCTCTGTCACGGATGCTATGGTTGCAGATGTATAAAACATTTGTCTCTGGATTATATCAGCCTTCTGTGTGTTTTCTTTTCAACTCGCTCTGCATAGTTGCAATCAAACGCCAGAATTTTCTCCATCTCCTTAGCTATCATACTCTAATTCCACCAGCATTCCACTGATTTCAAAACTCGGTCCTCCAGAAAGTGGAGAGCAACACTTTTGCAGTTCTACTACGTGAAATCTTTCACAAAAGCTGCATTAGAAAGGATTGCCTACACATACTGACCAGCTCATGTTATAGACAGAAGCATGCCACATGGCAGACCAATCTGAACTCATCTCTCGGCATGTCCAGCCCATCTATTATCTCAGCCAATCATGGCTAGTGGGAAGGTTCCTGTTTTTTTCTGTGGGTAAACCAACTAGGCTCATAATTTAACAATTGTATTTGTATTTACATATGGCATACAAGTTAGTTTTTAGGGACATGAAAGATCACGTTCCAGAAGGCATTTCTGCCAAAAAACGGATTTCGATTTAAAAAAAAAGTTTACGTTCAAATGCCTCTCTTGTGAAGTAGTGACGTGCAACATGCACCTAGTTTTCTGAAACTAGTCAAATTTTTCAGACCAGGGATGTACAGTACTTGATGTCAAACTCATACGGTGCCAGCTTGGCAACCAGTCTCTGCTCACAAGCTTTAACCTTAGTTTTTGTCAGGATTGTACTCATTCAAGGGTTTTTCTTTATTTGTACTATTTTCTACATTCATTAATAATAGTGAAGACATCAAAACTATGAAATAACACATATGGAATCATGTAGTAACCAAAAAAGTGTTAAACAAATCCAAATATATTTTACATTTAAGATTCTTCAAAGTAGCCAACCTTAAGACAGCTTTTCACACTCTTGGCATTCTCTCAACCAGCTTCATGAGGTAGTCACCTGGAATGCATTCTAATTAACAGGTGTGCCTTGTTAAAAGTTCATTTGTGGAATTTCTTTCCTTTTTAATGCATTTGAGCCAATCAGTTGTGTTGTGACAAGGTAGGGGGTTATACAGAAGATAGCCCTGTTTGGCAAAAGTACATTTTATGGCAAAAATAGCTCAAGAGAAATGACATTCCATCATTACTTTAAGACAAAGGTCAAACAATGTTGAACATTTCAAGAACTAAGTTTCTTCAAGTGCAGTCACAAAAAACATCAAGCGTTATGATGAAACTGGCTATCATGAGTGACTTGCTTGTGAAGGCTAAAGTACAGCATCTAGACCATTGCTGGATGCCTCCACAGAGAGGAAGGATTTGTCGAAGTTGGGGTGGGCCAACAAGATCTTGTCCAGCAAGGCTTGCTTTAGCTGGAGGAAGACCTGCTTGCACTCTGTTGTCCAGGCAGCTGCCGCCATCTTCTTGACAGGTGAGCGTCTCTTGCAGTGTGGAGCCTTGTGCCCAGTTGTCATCTAAAAGAGAAGTTTTGCGATGGTCAAGCATCCTTCAATTAACTGTTGGTAATACACCACCATCCAGGGGAACAACCTTAGTATATTCTGAGAGGGGATGTCAGTTTCGTCTTCCATCAGGTCAACTTCCGTCACACCTGCAATGGCCTTCACTTTTCTCAGGATCTGTAGCTACACCATCCGCACTGACGACAATAATTTGTTCTTAACAGACTTGCCTAGTTAAATAAAAGGTTAAATAATTTAAAAAAATGATATGCCCCAACAACATCAAAAGTGACATCTTTTCAGGTTGAGCTTGAAGTTGTGGGCCTTAAGACGTTCAAAGACCATTTCCAGTCCCTGCAAAACCCAGGTCTTCAGTGGGCGCATAGACCAAGACATCATCATGGTAACACAGCAGGCTAAGAAAGTTCTGATCTCCGACGATGTTTAGCATCATCCTCATGAATGTTACAGACTGTTACATAACCCCTATGGAATATGGTTGCATTCATAAAATCCAAACGGTGATGTAAAGGCTGTGAATCTCTGGTCATCCTGAATCTCTGGTCATCTCTGGTCATCCAATGTGCATCTCCACATTGTAGTAGCCAGGGGTTAGGTCCATTGTCGAAAAAAGGCATTTCCACCTAAAGCAGCCAGCGCGTCAGCCTGGTGAGGAAGTGGTGAGCGTCTTTGATGGTGCGACATGCAGAAATCAGTAGCGCTGCTATAGCTGACATAGAAAAGGAGAGAAATTAAAATAAATGGCCTCATGTATTATTTCTTTAATGAAATAATATGGTTTTTACAAGAATTACATTCTTTTGCATATTTTGTATTGTGAAATGTTGAATTACTCCTCTGTGTTTATCAATGCCAATTTCACAGCATGATATGCTCTTTTGTCAAAATCTAGCAAAGAATTACTAAAACATGTAACTGGATGCAACCTAACACAATACAAATACTGCATTTCAGGTCTCCAAAAGAAATGTATTTGCCTAGGACAGATATAATCTCGCACGGAAAATACAAATAAGCTCTCACTAACATTTCCATGGGATGATTTGAATATACCAATATTTTCCTTTAAAAGTAACTTGGTGCCAGAGGGAGCCTTTCCAACAAAAATACCAGACAGAAGCAGGGTGTGATCTTATTGGGTGAAAGGAAGGAATACATCCCTAATAAATCCCTAATTGACCCCTGTGCCATTCATATCATTACAGCCTTAGCATACAGTATACTGTTTTAATCATAATTACAGTACTCCGATCACTTCCCCATGTCCAATATCACTACAAAGACACATTCAGACCTTCCTCTTTATTCTATTAACATCCTGTTTGTGATTCAACTACCATGGTTATTTATGAGCTTTTCAGGGAAAGGGCACATTTCAACAACATAGGTTTTGGTTTGTGAAAAATTATAGGATGGAAAGTAAAGACTGCAGTAAAGACTGCAGAAACAAAAGTGTTTGTGTTTGTGTTGAGTAGTATTAAAAAGGCACTAGCCCTGTTTATACTTGGTTCTAACATGCTCTCTTTGTCCTGATCTTGTCCAAATTGTGATTGTGCCCACATTTTTAGACGGGTGTATACATTAAAATACACATCTTCCTGACCACCTCCAGAGGTAGTCAAACTCACATTGTATCTGTATATCTTACAAGTGTAGTCTGCTCTGGACAGTGAAACCATTTAAATCATCATTATTCCGCCCTCTAAAACAGTTGACAGGTGACACCATTGACTTATAGCATCAATATGTGTCTTAAAATAAATATATATTATTTTGAAAGAATATCTGTCAAACAATTTGCAATCATAATACGGATGCATGTTAGCACCAGGTACAAACAAGGCTTTAGATGCAGTGGAAGAAAAGGTTAAAAAGTGGCATCCATAAATCAGTTGTACAACATTAGCGGTAGAATTGGAGCGAATGAACAATAACGAAGTGACTGCTGGTAGGACAATGTCCACTGTATTTGTGTCACAGACACCCCCTGTAGTGGCCCTAAACCTCTACTAAAACCCTAATGATGATACACTAACTTTTTCCAACCATGTAGACACCATGTAATCATAATTACAGTACTCCGATCACTTCCCCATGTCCAATATCACTACAAAGACACATTCAGACCTTCTGAAAAATTGCTACTACGTCACAAACACTACATGGCCAAAAGTATGTGGACATATGCTCATCAAACATCTCATTCCAAAATCATGGGCATTAATATGAAGTTGGTCCACTCTTCTGGGAAGGCTTTCCACTAGATGTTGGGACATTGCTGAAGGGACTTGCTTCCATTCAGCCACAAGGGCATTAGTGAGGTTGGGCACTGATGTTGGGCGATTAGGCCTGGCTCGCAGTTGGTGTTCCAATTCATCCCAAAGGTGAGGTCAGAGCTCTGTGCAGGCCAGTCAAGTTCTTCCACACTGATCTCGACAAACTATTTCTGTATGGACCTCGATATGTGCACGGGAAAGGGCCTTCCCCAAACTGTTGCCACAAAGTTGGCTGCACAGAATCGACTAGAATGGCATTGTATTCTGTAGCGTTAAGACTTCGCTTCACTGGAACTAAGGTGCCTAGCCCAAACCATGAAAAACAGCCACAAACCATTACTCCTCCTCCACCAAACTTTACAGTTGGCACTATGCATTGGGGCATGTAGCATTCTCCTGGCATCCTCCAAACCTAGATTAGTCCATCGGACTGCCAGATGGTGAAGCGTGATTCATCACTCCAGGGAACACGTTTCCACTGCTACAGAGTCCAATGGGGGCAAGTTTTACACCACTCCAGCCACCGCTTGGCATTGCACATGGTGATCTTAGGCTTGTGTGCGGCTGCTCGGCCATGGAAACCTATTTCATGAAGCTCCTGACAAACAGTTATTGTGCTGACGTTGCTTCCAGAGGCAGTTTGGAACTCGGTAGTGAGTGTTGCAGATGATTTGGAAACGTCAGTCCTCGCCGGTCTCGTTCTGTGAGCTTGTGTGGCCTACCACTTCGCGGCTGAGCTGTTGATGCTACTAAACGTCTCAACTTCACAATAACAGCACTTACAGTTGACCGGGTCAGCTCTAGCAGGGCAGACATTTTACAAACTGATTTGTTGGAAAGGTGGCTGAAATAGCCACTAAGTCTATGCCCTGTCAGTCATTTGTCAGCAGTAGGGATTATTCAATTAAGTATTTGTTGTCATTTAACAATAGACTTGTTTTCATGCACACTTTTTCACTTGAGAAATACTGCACCAAACATCTTAGTTATTAATAACAGATTTCTTGAGTTCGGCAAGGCGCCAGCCCAACCGAAGCATAAGGAAGGATTTAGGGCCCCTTTGAGCAAAGGGAAACTTTTCAAACAACCCTAACACTCCATTTGCAAGAATTAGCATAGAGATAAAGGGTCTTCCCCATAAACTGCAGTTTCCTGCACCAAGAGAAAGGTAGTTAACACCAATAGAGGGGAAACTGTTACTATGCACATCAATTTGAAAGCCTATGGATTCTGTAGTGATAATGTACTTAGAGTTGAGGTTGTATTCTTGACAAGTTTATTGCATAAAGCATTGTGTTGTGTTTAAAGTATTATAGTAAAAAACGGAGAAATACAAACTGGTATAAAGAACGTTGCATACCACTTCTTGAATAAAACAACCACATACACAATATCTACAAAAGTATGTGGACGACACTTTAAAATAGTGGATTTTCAGCCACACCCATTGCTGACAGGTGTTTAAAATTGAGCACACAGACATGATGTGGCTGAATGGAAGCAAGTCCCCGCAGCAATGTTCCAACATCTAGTGGAAAGCCTTCCCAGAAGAGTGGAGGCTGTTATAGCAGCAAAGGGGGGGGACCAACTCCATATTAATGCCTATGATTTTAGAATGAGATGTTTGAAGAGCAGGTGTCCCCATACTTTTGGTCATGTAGTGTAGGTTCTGTATACTGTTGTGGAAATGTAGTACTGAGAGAGATTTGGTCATTTCTTCAAACAATCATCTTTATTAAATATCGATTAATTATTACAATAATTAGGCTGGTCGACCCTCCACCCTTGTGTTGGACCGAGTAACCTAACCTTTACACAAATGCAGAGTACTATATATAGCTGACACTAACAATGCTCTGTCATGGTTGGTTCAACCCCCCTCATGCAGACCAAGGAGCATCAAACCACTCTGGGTTCATCCTGCCGTTATCTGCACGTGGGTTGTTGTCTTTACCCCGCCCTGGCTTAGATGATTTAGAGACAATGAGGAATTGTTCTAAACTCCTCCTGGCTATCTCCATCTCGGTTAGATCCACCACATCTTGTCTATGTAAGGCAGTCTAACTAAATTGTCAGCTCAAGCCATCTCTGGTGACCATACGCCCAGATTAGCTGCAGGAAATTTAGAGGGGAGACCATAAAAACACAGACACTAACAGGACAGAAATATCCTCCTATTTGTTATGTATCAATTCCTAACTATTAATATAAAACAAATCAGGTAAATATGTAATTTTGTGGTTATGAGTGAGGCAAGCAGCTGCAAGACACAGTAACATGCCATTGAATCCTCTTAGTAACATCCTGAACATCTTCTATTCTTCCCGAATGTATTGTTGGTGGGAAGGAATGCATACATTTCCCAGAGAATTTGGGACACATGCAAGTTTGCAACACAGAATAAGTGAGAAGCGCGATGTAAAAATATTGCACATTACAACATAACACAAAGCCATACACTTTCTCTACTGTCATTCCAGCATAATACAGATATTCTCTATTTGGAATAAAGCATTGCTTTTCTTTTGTTGTACATGGGACTGAGGTAGAAAACTGCATCAGTGATGCACGTCGGCAGATAGGGAAAGGCATAGAAGAACAACATATCCAGCTTAGAGACCAACAGATATCTGCGTTTAGGTCTGTCTGCTGTGAGGGCTTCCACCATAGCGTCTATGACCAGGCTGCTGTCCTGGTTGCCAGTCATACATGTAGACATGTGGTAGTTATTAGCCAGGTCCACATACTGTCTGTTGAACATCTGTTGACGCTCCTCGTCCAGTTTCTCCCAGATTTCTGTCCCTGTTCTCCGCCTCAGGATGCTGGTAGCAGGACCAAAGTTACCTGGCTGGATGATGCTCACCTGAGATCATCACCACAATGTTAAAGGGGCACTCTGAAGTTCAAACAATAAGCAGTCACACCACCAGTGTTTTGGTGAAGACCTGGGGGATGGGGCTGGAGAAATGTAACCTTTCTCAAATTCATAAACAGAGCTATGGACAGAGCTGTATCAAAGTTATAGATTTAATTGTGTTTTGAAGCTATAGTGTTTGTTTACAATTACATTGTTAACCAACAAAGAAGTGAAACAAGCTTATATTTTGGATTCTGATGGGGTACCACAGTTGAACTACGCTCATGAGGCATCTATATGTTATATTCTTCAAGAATAAATGGTTATACTGTATATCATTAACTTAAATGTCCATAAATGGATATAGCAATCACAGATTGACATTTTAAGGGGAAGGTGTTGATTACAATCAATGTAAACAAATCTACAGAGTATTAAAAAGACAAACACACACAGTAATTATGATTACCAAGAGTTGTCTTTACCTTTACTCCAAAACAGTCCATCTCTACCCGCAGGCAGTCGGCAAACGCCTCCAGTCCTCTCTTTGACATACTGTAGGCCCCCATGGTCAGACAGTTGAAGAAGGCAAAGATGCTTGAGACGTACACCATCCGTCCTACGGAAATCAATGAACATTACACATTTTAGAACACTGTGGAGTAAAATGAACATTGAATGTGATAAATCAAGAACTGTGATCACCATTATGAAATGGTGATGGTAAAATAATGATTAAACTTACCTTTTGAGGCACGAACCAACGGGAGGAAAGCTATGGAGGTCCTGATGCTGCCAAATAAATTGACCTCAGCCATATTGCGATAATCATCAATGGTGTTCCACTCTGTCTCTGACCAGTCTAAGATGCCAGCATTGTTCACAACTGCCCAAAGCCCTTCAAAAAAAACAAAAAAACAACTTACATTAACAATGTGTGTAAAACCTGTTAAATCAGTTTTGTCATAAGTGTCTCACAATACAGCCTGGCGTCAGAGCCATATGAAGCATACTATACATATTTCTGAGCACCTCCAAGATGATTGAAACTGTATATACAGTTTTTGGGGTGGCAGGTAGCCTAGTGGTTAGAGCGTTGGGTGAGTCACCGAAAGGTTGCTAGATCAAATCACCGAGCTGACAAGGTAAAAATCTGTCGTTCTACCCCTGAAGAAGGCAGTTAAACCACTGTACCTAGGCCGTCACTGTAAATAAGAATGTTCTTAATTAACTGACAAGCCTAGTTAAATAAAATATATACTAATGGTTCAGTTACTTTAAACCTGACCAAATCCACATAGAGCTGTCATTCTTATTGAAAGCAAGTCTAAGAAGCGGTAGATATGCTCTGTGTGCGTTCTCTATTTCTATGCTTTCTATGTTTTTGCATCTTTTACTTTCAGTTTTCCACACCAGCTTAAAACAGCTGAAAGTACAATATTTTTGGTTATGGAAAAGCTATTTCGCAGTGGTTTAGAACTACTATTTTAGCAACCAGGAAATGGCGGAGTGATTTCTGCATAGTACATCTTAAACATATCTGGAGCAGGCTGTAAAATGGTTTTGATACGCCCGCGGAGCGGAGATGAGCGCACGATTCACAGTGACTAGGCCTTCCTCAAGGAGCCTTGTGCTGAAAAGTTTTTGTAGGCCATTAGCCTACATTTACTGATTGATTAATCTTAATATATTAACCTACATGGCTATATAGCAACAGTATCAGATTTAGAGTCAGCAAACTAGCTAAGTGTTTTGATTTTCCACTACCTCAGGAGATGAAATAATATTGGGTGTCTGCAAATTCTCTGAAGAGCCCCCCCAAAAAATCTGATAATTCTGGATAATTCTTTACAGGTTTCACATCACAATTTCAATCATGCATTCCCTGGATAGGTTTGATGAAATCACTACTCTTTGAATCATATATAGGCTACCATCTCCATTGTCTTACTTGGCACTGGAAAAACATATTCTAGAGCCCTGCAAAGTAACTGTCCATCAAAATAGTTACATTTTTCACATGACTTTTTGTCCATATTATCGTCAGGCTCTATCTAACACATCCCACAAAAATGATTTATCGCTGATTCATCATCAAAAAAAATAAAATAGGTCAACATATCGGGATATGGATTTTTGTCCGTGTCACCCAGCTCTACCCTAACCTTAATTCCTGCAATCCAAAAGGTAGCGAGTTTGAGTGACAGTATAAGTCCTCTAATTCGTATGATATTGTATGACCGCTATTCAATTCATAATGTTACCTAAAGAAATGTAATATAACATGCTAAATCGAGGTATGCACAAAATCCTACAAATCGCACTGAGCCCAGGTTGCACATTTTATGTTTTAGTTGACAACAGATGCTTTTGAGAAGGAAAAGGTTCACTCTTCGTGTTAATAACAGTCAATGCATCATTAATAAAGCCCTGGGGGAAAAGGGACTTGTGAAGGGCAGGAACATTAACCTCTGAATAGACTTAGTCATGGGTCAGCAACAGGTGTCCCACAAGCCAAAAGCAGCCCCCAATGAATTTCTTTTAAGTAAAAACATTTGTTTTAAAGAGGCTAAAATCACCAAGAATTTATGACATCTGTTCCAAAGTACTCCCACAAATAAAAAGAGACGTGATGATGTATGACATGATTCTTAAAAAAAAAAAAAAAAAAAAAAAAAATTCTTATTGGGTTTAGTCGTGCTCAATTTGCAGTGTACAGTTGGGCTATGTTCTGCCCGACTATCCGCTCCGACAAAAATTGGCCCATGGCTGAATATACTGTAGTTGCCTACCCCTGCTTAGTCTTAAGAGTTTCTTTTGAGAAGGAAATTGGATCATATAAATACATTTGATTTGATCATTTTTTTGCGTTAACAGTCCGTAATTGTTATGTTAAGTAACCTACTTGTAACAAAGCTCACCTTTCTCTGGCAGGTTCGATTGGACCACAGTCCTTGCCTGTGTCACATCTTCATCTTTAGTGACGTCTAGCTTGAGAATGTTCATATTGCTGGAGCTCTCTCTGTGCAGAGTTTGGGCACCGTCTCCGTTGGGAAACAGACAACCGGCGAAGACCACAAACCCCTGAGCATCCAGCCTGCGGGCCAGTTGATGACCGAATCCGCTGTCACAGCCCGTTATCAGCACCGCACGGCCCGCTCCTATCACCTCTTGGTTCCTGCCGCGGCATGACAAGAGCATGAGGGCCAGGAGAAAGATCGCACAAACGGATGAGACAACGATTCCTCCAAAGGTGAAGGAAGTGAGCGCAGCGGCATCCATTCCAACGATGTTTAAAAGTTATCCAATAATGCTTCCCATCATTGCAAAATTGTCAGCAACCGCATCCATTCTCAACCAGGGGTGTAGGCTATTTATTCCTGAAAGACAACAAAGAAGTTTTTTGTGCAGACTGTTGGGATGTTCTCTATGCTTTAGGACAGGGTTAACAAACATGCTTGTGTTTGTAGCTCCAACAGTGCAGTAATAACTAGCAATAAAAAACAATATACACACAATCCCAAAAAATTCAGAAATATTAGAACGAGCAATGTCAGATTATTTATATATAAAATATTATAATTAAGTTCTGAATAGACAGTATATGAATAGAAAAGGTGCACAGCAGTAGTTATATAGGATGAGCCATGACTACATATGAAGTGGGTAAAACAGTATGGAAACATTAATAAAGTGACCAGTGTTCAATGACTGCACATAGGGCAACAATCTCTAAGGTGCCGGGTAGAGTACCGGGTGGTAGCTGGCTAATAACAGTGACTGAGGTTCAGGGCAGGGTACTGGGCGGAGGCCGGCTAGTGGTAGCTGTTTAATAGTCTGATGGCCTGTAGATGGAAGCTGTTTATCTCTCGGTCCCAGCTTTGATGCACCTGTACGGTCTCCACCTTCTGTGGTGAACAGGCCATGGTTCGGGTGGCTGAGGTCCGGGGGAGTGGAGTTCGGGATCCATGGTTTGGCCCACTGAAGTCTGGCCTCTGGCCATCCAGGCAAGATCACTGGCTCTGATTGGCCAGTGGAGGTCACAGGAAATGTCCAGGAGACAGTTTATGAGACCTTTTTGACCCCTTTTTTATTAATTGATTTTTATTTCACCTTTATTTAACCAGGTAGGCCAGTTGAGAACAAGTTCTCATTTACAACTGCGACCTGGCAAAGATAAAGCAAAGCAGTGTACAAAAACAACAGAGTTACAAATAAACAAAACGTACAGTCAATTACACAATAGAAAAATCTATCTACAATGTGTGCAAATGTAGAAGATTAGGGAGGTGGGCATAAATAGGCCAGAGGCGAAATAATTACAATTTAGCATTAACACTGGAGTGATTGATGTGCAGAAGATGATGTGCAAGTAGATATATACTGGGGTGCAAAAGAGCAAGAAGATAAATAATAATATGGGGATGAGGTAGTTGGGTGGGCTATTTACAGATTCACTGTACCTGTACACAGCCATCGATAAGCTGCTCCCTACAGCTGATGCTTAAAGTTAGTGAGGGAGATATAAGTCTCCAGCTGCAGTGATTTTTGCAATTTGTTCCAGTCATTGGCAGCATAGAACTGGAAGTAAAGGAAGTGTTGGCTTTGGGGATGATCAGTGAAATGTACCTGCTGGAGCGTGTGCTACAGGTGGGTGCTGCAATGGTGACCTGTGAGCTGAGATAAGGCAGGGATTTACCTAGTAAAGACTTATAGCTGACCTGGATACAGTGGGTTTGGCGACGAATATGTAGCGAGGGCCAGCCAACGAGAGCATACAGGTCGCAGTTTTGGGTAGTATATGGGGCTTTGGTGACAAAATGGATGGCACTGTGATAGACTACATCCAGTTTGCTGAGTAGAGTGTTGGAGGCCATTTTGTAAATGACATCGGTGAAGTCAAGGATCAGTAGGATAGTCAGTTTTACGAGGGTACATTTGGCAACATGAGTGAAGGAGGCTTTGTTGCGAAATAGGAAGCCGATTCTAGATTTAATTTTGGATTGGAGATGCTTAATGTGAGTCTGGAAGGAGAATTTACAGTCTAACCAGACACCTAGGTATTTGTAGTTGTCCACATATTCTAAGTCAGAACCGTCCAGAGTAGTGATGCTAGTCGGGCGGGTGGGTGCGGGCAGCAATCAGTTGAAGAGCGTGCATTTAGTTTTACTAGCATTTAAGAGCAGTTGGAGGCCAAAGAAGGAGTGTTTTATAGCATTAAAGGTTGTTTTGAGGTTTGTTAACACAGTGTCCAAAGAAGGGCCAGATGTTTACAGAATGGTGTAGTCTGCGTAGAGGTGGATCAGAGAATCACCAGCAGCAAGAGCGACATCATTGATATATACAGAGAAAAGATTCGGCCCAAGAATTGAACCCTGTGGCACCCCCATAGAGACTGCCAGAGGTCCAGACAGCAGGCCCTCTGATTTGACACACTGAACTCTATCTGAGAATTAGTCGGTGAACGTATTGAGTCTGCCGATAAGAATGCAGTGATTGACAGAGTCGAAAGCCTTGGCGAGGTCGATGAAGACGGCTGCATAGTACTGTCTTTTATTGATGGCGGTTATGATATCATTTTGGACCTTGAGCGTGGCTGAGGTGCTCCCATGACCAGTTCGGAAACCAGATTGCATAGTGGAGAAGGACGGTGGGATTCGAAATGGTCGGTGATCTGTTTGTTAACTTGGCTTTCGAAGATTTTATAAAAGGCAGGGCAGGATGGATATACAGTGGGGCAAAAAAGTATTTAGTCAGCCACCAATTGTGCAAGTTCTCCCACTTAAAAAGATGAGAGAGGCCTGTAATTTTCATCATAGGTACACTTCAACTATGACAGACAAAATGAGAACAAAAATCCAGAAAATCACATTGTAGGATTTTTAATGGATTTATTTGCAAATTATGGTGGAAAATAAGTATTTGGTCAATAACAAAAGTTTCTCAATACTTTGTTATGTACCCTTTGTTGGCAATGACAGAGGTCAAATGTTTTCTGTAAGTCTTCACAAGGTTTTCACACACTTTTGCTGGTATTTTGGCCCATTCCTCCATGCAGATCTCCTCTAGAGCAGTGATGTTTTGGGGCTGTTGCTGGGCAACACGGACTTTCAACTCCCTCCAAAGATTTTCTATGGGGTTGAGATCTGGAGACTGGCTAGGCCACTCCAGGACCTTGAAATGCTTCTTACGAAGCCACTCCTTCGTTGCCCGGGCGGTGTGTTTGGGATCATTGTCATGCTGAAAGACCCAGCCACGTTTCATCTTCTTAAAGAAGATGTTACAGGTCTGTGAGAACCAGAAATCTTGCTTGTTTGTAGGTGACCAAATACTTACTTTCCACCATAATATGAAAATAAATTCATAAAAAAATCCTACAATGTGATTTTCTGGATTTTTTCCCCCTCATTTTGTCTGTCATAGTTGAAGTGTACCTATGATGAAAATTACAGGCCACTCATCTTTTTAAGTGGGAGAACTTGCACAATTGGTGGCTGACTAAATACTTTTTTGCCCCACTGTAGGTCTATAACAGTTTGGGTCTAGAGTGTCTCCTTTTGTGCTGGTGATATATGGCCAATATACCATCTCCAAGGGCAGTTTCCAGACACGCCTTGTTGTGTCGTGCCTAACAGCCCTTAGCCGTGGTATATTAGCCATATAACACACCCCCTTGTTCCTTGTTCCTTAAATATAATATTGTGCCAAGACTATAGATGTTATTGTTCAAAACAGTGTCATCATCATGCGGTCTACTTTTTCCTGAAAAAATTCACACAATGAATAGGCACTTCAGATAAATACTTAGAAAACAAACTGCATCTTACGCATGGTGGATCAACAAAGTGGTTATCTTCTGGACTCTTAGAATGCCTGTTCTAGCAGTAATCGCCTGTGACAAACCAGTTAGAGATTCTTGGAAGGAGCACATAACAATCAAGTGAAAGGTCTTTTCTTATGGTGGGGTATATTTGACCAATGTGAAGTTTATAGGAGACTGTCAAATCTGGTGTCAAATGAAAGCGAACTGTCTATATTTGAGAAATTAAGGCATGTATACACATTTGACTAATATTTTCTATTCAAAATAGTAGGAATAAGCAAATACTTTGATTTCTTTTCAAACAGATAGAAAAAGGGCATTGGAAAACATCTACCAGAAAATGTATTAAAGTATTAGATATACATCAAAACACAATAATGTTGAAGTAAAGACCCCTGCCAACTAATATCAACATACGTATATTTAGTTTTGGAGAAATTATTTGCCTTGTGCAAGATTAAGAAACATTGCCCTGTGCCTTGAAATTCCGTAGCCAAAAACAAATCTTTAAGATTCATATGTTCTAAAATCTCGGGAGGGAGGATAATGAAATTTCACAGAAGTAAAGTTTTTTTTTACTGATATCTATGTGGTGTATGAATCATTAAGTGATTAAACATGACATTCTGTTCCCAAATTGGTAGCGGAACTTCACAAATATCTGTAACAGAATTACTGCAATTGAAATGGCATCAATGGGTAATCATAGTAGTCACTAACCACAGTTGGGTCACTTGCTACAGTCCTCCCTTCCACTGATATACGCTTATATTCAACTCATCACGGTTGTCTTTCTCTTTCTGTCGTCTGGTTGTCAAAGCAAGTGTGAAAACAGTCTGGACAACCACTCCATCTCTCTCTTCTTTCCATTTAATGTTGCCTCTCCCGGCTCTTACTGACACCTACCCATGGGCCCAATCTCTTTCCATTTAATGTAGCCTCTCCTGGCTCTTACTGACACCTACCCATGGGCCCAATCTCTTTCCATTTACTGTAACCAGCATCCTCACCCACAGAACACCGACCAACACTGGACATCCATGGATGTTGAAAAGTAGTTGATTTGGTGAGTCCAAATTTGGGTTTTTTGTTATGGTCCAGACCAGCTTTAATTTCAACGTCGAGAGATGCTGATTTGGCCCAATCATAGATGTCTATGTTTCACAAGTTTGGACATCAAAGTACAGCACAGCACAGAACAGTAGAGTTCAGTAGAGTACATTACATTATAGTGTCCTCAATTATAGTGTTCTCTACTGTGTTCTGTACTGAACTATACTTTACTAAACATAGTTTCTTTTTTACTTTACTGTGCTCTCAACACTTGTGAAACATAGACGTCTATGATTGGTTCAGATTTGTTCCGGTCCAACCAATTTTGGTCTTGTTTGGGGACAGAGCTCATTAAAATAATACCCAGTGTGTATCCATAATTATGCATGTCTGTGTAGTACAGATCAGGGACCCATGATGAAATTCCACTTCCTGTAAATCCACTTTCTGTAGTTCAATAACCAAATAGATTTCAATGTGTCATGTCATAGCTGACACCCCATTCTTTCTGCAGACATCTTTGAATCTTAATTCGGGGGAGATATTTAAAAACAGAGGTCACAAACTGAGGATGATTTTACCAAACGTTGCATCTCCACATAGTATACATTTTTTAAATTAAACATCTGACTCTCAGCGCAATTCCGTTACCATTGAATTGCCCATTAAGTCTGTTGGGTTTAGGGAGCTCTTGATATTATGGCAATATGATGGTTGTCGAGTTGCTATGTTCCCAAAAGACAAACTGAAAATGCTGTGTCACTGATCTACACACAATACCCCATAATGTCAAAGTGGAATTATGTTTTTAAAAAAGACTAATGAATTAAAAATGAAAAGCTGAAATGTCTTAAGTCAATAAGTATTCAACCATTTTGTTATGGCCTAAATAATACATGTGCTTTTCAAATCACATAATACGTTGCATAGACTCACTGTGTGCAATAATAGTGTTTAACATGATTTTGAAATTACTACCCCATCTCTATACCCCACACATACAATTATCTGTAAGCTAAATTGAGCAGTAAATTTCAAGCACAAAGCCAGGGAGGTTTTCCTATGGTTCACAATGAAGGGCACATATTGGCAAATGGGTAAAAAAGCAGACATTTAATATCCCTTTGAGCATGGTGGAGTTATTAACTTTATACTTTGGCTGGTGTATCAATACACCAAGTCCCTACATAGATACAGGCGCCCTTCCAAAAGAGGAAGGAAACCACTCAGGGACTTCAACATGAGCCAAATGTGATTTTAAAACAGTTAGAGTTTAAATGGCTGTGATAGAAGACATCTTCCAGTGTCTTCTATCAACAACAATGTAGTTACTCTACAACACTAACATAAATGCCAGAGTGAAAAGAAGGTAGCCTGTACAGAATATTAATACTCCAAAACATGCATCTTGTTTGCAATAATACACTAAAGTATTACTGGAAAAAATGTGTCAAAGAATTGAACTTTTTGTCCTGAATACAAAGCATTTTGTTTGGGGCAAATCCAACACAAGACATCATTGAGCACCACTCTTGATATTTTCAAGCATGGTAGTGGTTGCATCATGTTATGGGTATGCTTGTCATCGGCAAGGACTAGGAAGTTTTGTAGGATAAAGAGCAAAATCCTAGAGGACAACCTGGTTCAGTCTGCATTCCAAAAGACACTGGGAGACAAATTCACCTTTCAACAGGACAATAACCTAAAACGCAAGACCATAAATACACTGGAGTTGCTTACAAAGACGACATTGAATGTTCCTAAGTGGCCTATACAGTGGCTTGCGAAAGTATTCACCCCCTTGGCATTTTTCATAGTTTGTTACCTTACAACCTGGAATTAAATTAGATTTCTTTGGGGGGTTGAATCATTTGATTTACACAACATGCATCTTCGAAGATGCAAAACATTTTTATTGTGAAACAAACAACAAATAAGACAAAACAATCTGAAAACTTGAGCGTGCATAACTATTCACCCCCTAAAAGTCAATACCTTGTAGAGCCACCTTTTGCAGCAATTATAACTGCAAGTCTCTTGGGGTATGTCTCTATAAGCTTGGCACATCTAGCCACTGGGATTTTTGCCCAAGGCAAAACTGCTCCAGCTCCTTCAAGTTGAATAGGTTCCACTGGTGTATAGCAGTCTTTAAGTCATACCACAGATTCTCAATTGGATTGAGGTCTGGGCTTCGATTAGGCCATTCCAAAACATTTAAAGGTTGCCCCTTAAACCACTCAAGTGTTGCTTTAGCAGTATGCTTAGGGTCATTGTCCTGCTGGAAGGTAAATCTCTGTCCCAGTCTCAAATCTCTGGAAGACAAACAGGTTTCCCTCGAGAATTTCCTTGTATTTTAGAGCAATCCATCATTCCTTCAATTCTGACCAGTGTCCCAGTCCCTGCCGATGAAAAACATCCCCACAGATTGATGCGGTCACCACCATGCTTCACTGTGGGGATGGTATTCTCAGGGTGATGAGAGGTGTTGGGTTTTCACCAGACATAGCATTTTCCTTGATGGATAAAAAACTAAATTTTAGTCTCATCTGACCACATGCTTTTTGGCGAATACCAAACGTGTTTGCTTATTTTTTTCTTTAAGCAATGGCTTTTTTCTGGCTACTTTTCCCGTAAAGCCCAGCTCTCTGGAGTGTACGGCTTAAAGTGGTCCTATGGACATATACAATCTCTGCTGTGGAGCTTTGCAGCTACTTCAGGGTTATCTTTGGACTCTTTGTTGCCTCTGATTAATGCACTCCATGACCAGTCCGTGAGTTTTGGTGGGTGGCCCTCTCTTGGCAGGTTTGTTGTGGTGGCATATTTTTCCATTTTTTAATAATGGATTTAATGGTGCTCTGTGGGATGTTCAACATTTCTGATATTTTTTATAACCCAATACTGATCTGTACTTCTCCAATTCTTAGTCCCATACCCGTTTGGAGAGCTCCTTGGTCTTCGTGGTGCTGCTTGCTTGGTGGTGCCCCTTGCTTAGTGGTGTTGCAGACCTCCCCCCCACACACACACTGGTTTGGCAGTGAGTGGGAGGCATAACTCACTTTCATGGGTTACTCAAGTGAAACTAATTGAGACAGCATGTAAAATGGAGGCTATAACCCATCTTTCTTAAAGAGAAGCCTTTCTTTCTGATATGTCAACAGCAGCCTGTGCTAACTGATTATAGTCAAACAATCAACAAGTCTATCACATGCTAGGGAGCCCAATACTCCTACAGTAAAAATCGCACAATGAATAGGCACTTCAGATAAATACTTAGAAAACAAATTGTATCTTGCGCATGGTGGATCAACAAATCTTCTGGACTCAGAGACACTGTTCTAGCAGTAATCGCCTGTGAAAAACCAGTTAGCAATACTTGGAAGGGGCACATAAGCCAGCGAATGGTAAAAGATAACCCACCATAACAAATGACCTACAGTTGAAGTCGGAAGTTTACATACACTTAGGTTGGAGTCATTAAAACTCGTTATTCAACCACTCCACAAATATCTTGTTAACAAGCTATAGTTTTGGTAAGTTGGTTAGGACATCTACTTTGTGCATGACACAAGTCATTTTTCCAACAATTGTTTACAGACAGATTATTTCACTTATAATTCACTGTATCACAATTCCAGGGGATCAGAAGTTTACATACACTAAGTTGACTGTGCCTTTAAACAGCTTGGAAAATTCCAGAAAATTAGGTTATGGCTTTAGAAGCTTCTGATAGGCTAATTGGCATAATTTGAGTCAATTGGAGGTGTACCTGTGGATGTATTTCAAGGCCTACCTTCAAATTCAGTGCCTTTTTCTTGACATCATGGGAAAATCAAATGAAATCATCCAAGACCTCAGAATTTTTGTTGTAGACCTCCACATGTCCGGTTCATCCCTGCGAGCAATTTACAAATGTCTAAAAGGTACCACGTTCATCTGTACAAACAATAGTACGCAAGTATAAACACCATGAGACCACGCAGCCGTCATACCGCTCAGGAAGGAGATGCGTTCTGTGTCCCAGAGGTGAACGTACTTTGGTGCGGAAAGTGCAAATCAATCCCAGAACAACAGGAAAGGACCTTGTGAAGATGCTGGAGGAAACAGGTACAAAAGTATCTATATCCACAGTAAAACGAGTCCTATATCGACATAACCTGAAAGGCCGCTCAGCAAGGAAGAAGCCACTGCTCCAAAACTGCCATAAAAAGTCAGACTACAGTTTGCAACTGCACATATGGACAAAGATCATATTTTTTTGGAGACATGTCCTCTGGTCTGATGACACAAAAATAGAACTGTTTGGCCGTAATGACCATCGTTATGTTTGGAGGAAAAAGGGGGAGGCTTGCAAGCAGAAGAACACCATCCCAACCGTGAAGCATGGGGGTGGCAGCAACATGTTGTGGGAGTACTTTACTGCAGGAGGGACTGGTGCACGTCACAAAATAGATGGCATCATAAGACAGGAAAATTATGTGGAGATATTGAAGCAACATCTCAAGACATCAGTCTGGAAGTTAAAGCTTGGTCGCAAATGGGTCTTCCAAATTGACAATGACACCAAGCGCACTCCCAAAGTTGTGGCAAAATGGCTTAAGGACAACAAAGTCAAGGTATTGGAGTGGCCATCACAAAGCCCTGACCTCAATCCTATAGAAAATGTGTGGGCAGAACTGGAAAAGCGTGTGCGAACAAGGAGGCCTACAAACCTGACTCAGTTACACCAGCTCTGTCAGGAGGAATGGGCCATAATTCACCCAACTTATTGTGGGAAGCTTGTGGAATGCTACCCGAAACGTTTGACCCAAGTTACACAATTTAAAGGCAATGCTACCAAATACTAATTGAGTGTATGTACACTTCTGACCCACTGGGAATGTGATTAAATAAATAAAACCTGCAATAAATCATTCTCTCTGCTATTATTCTGACATTTCACATTCTTAAAATAAAGTGGTGATCCTAACTGACCTTAGACAGGGAATCTTTTACTAGGATTAAAATGTCAGGATTTGTGAAAAACTGAGTTTAAATGTTTTTGGCTAAGGTGTATGTAAACTTCCGACTTCAACTGTACGTTTATGATGCTGGACTTTTCCATGTACAAGGAACCATGAACGCCAAGGATGTTTTTGTCGAATGTCTAACTGAAATGTACACAAATGCAGTTTTACTCCTTTGGCATTGCATGAATCTACCAGGTATAAAGGAAGAATATAAAAGTATATATTTTGGGAAAACTAGGTATTTTCTATGTTTGAGAGACAGCTTCTACCCCCAAGCCATAAGACTGCTGAACAGCTAATCCAATGGCTACTCGGACTATTTGCATTGATCTCCCCCCTTTTTTAAAAACGCTGCTGCTACTCACTGTTTATTATCTACGCATAGTCAATTTACCCCTACCTACGTACATGTACATATTTCTTAATTACCTCAACTAAAAAAAAAAAACATTTTATGTCCATTAAAATAACATCAAATTGATCGGAAATACAGTGTAGACATTGTTAATGTTGTAAATGACTATTGTAGCTGGAAACTGCTTTTTCATGGAAAATCTACATAAGCGTACAGAGGCCCATAATCAGCAACCATCACTCCTGTGTTCCAATGACACGTTGTGTTAGCTAATCCAAGTTTAGCATTTGAAAAGGCTAATTGATCGTTAGAAAACCCTTTTGTAAACATGTAAGCACAGCTGAAAACTGTCGTCCTGATTAAAGAAGCAATACAACTGGCCACAATAACATTTCAAAAGGCAAATAAGTAGGACACTTTTTGTCATGATTGTGATGTCACCAGATTGACTTTAGATTCAGTAGAACTTTAGCCAACTAAATATGAGGGGACCACTGTATTTTAGCTAGCTAACATTAGCATTGCTAGCTATTTTTGAAAAACAAATATTTCAGCTCATAAAACATGGGACCAACACTTTACATGATATTTTCTTCAGTATAATATGGTGGGTGCTTCTATTTGTCCTATTTCACATACGTGTGTATTAACAGGCACGTGTGAATTGGAAATGCATTTTTTTGCATTGCTTTTTCTAGTTGCCATTTAAAGTGCCGTCATGATGTTATTCGTTCAACCTCATTTAACAAGCAAACGTAGTTATTGTATTATAGCAATGTCTTCATTTCTGGAAAAGGGACATATCAACTTGTGTTCAGAGCCAAAAGGAAACATTCTGTAATGAATGTCAGTTATGTATTTGATTCCAGTTGTTTGTATTAGAACAAAAAAACATTTCCTGCCCATATTCTCATGCAATTTGATTAGACATGACAATGCACTAGGCCTGCATCACCAAGGTGCACCCAGAGCCAGCTCTTCCTCTTCACTGCGCGTAGGGCCCGCTGCTGCTAAGGGACCCTGACTCAGTCGAGGTCTCAACTTAGCCTACTGTTGAGTAAGAAAAGTAGAAAATAAGGTGCAATTTTGAAATGTGGTAATGCAATTTTCCACTTGTTATGTTAGTCACTGACATTCACTCAATTATCCCATGTCAGCTAAAAAAAGAAAATGTTGATTGCTAGCTAAGATCGTCTAGAGCGCTATCTAAAGCTTATAGTAACCTAATCATCAACAAATTACCGACTGTAGTGGTCTTAGGTAGTCTCCATATAAACTATTCCCTCCGTACAGAACCACAGCACCAAGATGCCCCTCTGGAGGCAATCAGTCATTATACCCTAATATAGGCCTATTTGCCTACTAGCCAAATAAAGTGCAGAGCATGCATGATGTGTGCAACTCGTCATTCCAACATATTTGAACATTTCATTCGTCCTTCATATAGTCAAATGTAATTTTTTGAGTTGCAATAGGAACTAAATCAAAGACAATAGAACAGTCTTATTCATTTGTTTGTTAAGATCCATGTGTATTCAAATTATCTAAATTAACCTATGTTCTTTAGCCTGTCACTTTAATAATCCAATGTTTAATGTTTTATTTAACTAGAAAAGTCAGTTAAGAACAAATTCGTATTTACAATGATGGCCTACCAACAGGCAAAAGGCCTCCTGCGGGGTCGGGGGCTGGGCTTAAAAATAAAAAGTAAATAAATATAGGCCAAAACGCATATCATGACAAGAGAGACAACACAACACTACATAAAGAGAGACCTAAGACAACAACATAGCAAGGCAGCAACACATGACAACACAGCATGGTAGCAACACAACATGGTAGCAGGACAAAACATGATACAAACATTATTGGGAACAGACAACAGCACAAAAGGCAAGGTAGAGACAATAATACATCACACAAAGCAGCCACAACTTTCAGTAAGAGAGTCCATGATTGAGTCTTTGAAATAAAACTGTCCAGTTTGAGTGTTTGTTGCAGTTCGTTCCAGTAGCTAGCTGCAGCGAACTGAAATGAGGAGCGATCCAGGGATGTGTGTGCTTTGGGGACCTTTAACAGAATGTGACTGGCAGAATGGGTGTTGTATGTGGAGGATGAGGGCTGCAGTAGATATCGCACAATGGGGAGTGAGGCCTTGGAGGGTTTTTATAAATAAGCATCAACCAGTGGGTCTTGCGATGGGTATACAGAGATGACCAGTTTACAGAGGAGTATAGAGAGCGGTGATGTGTCCTACAAGGAGCACTGGACATCAAATCTGATGGCCAAATGGTAAAGAACATCTAGCCGCTCGAGAGCACCCTTACCTGCCGATCAATAAATTATGTCTCCGTAATCTAGCATGGGAAGGATGGTCATCTGAATCAGGGTTAGTCTGGCAGCTGGGTTGAAAGAGGAGCGATTAGGATAGAAGAAACCAAGTCTAGATTTTGACTGCAGCTTTGATATGTGCTGAGAGAAGGACAGTGTACCATCTAGCCATACTCCCAAGTACTTGTATGAGGTGACTACCTCAAGCTCTAAACCCTCAGAGCTAGTAATCACACCTGTGGGGAGAGGGAAATTCTTCTTACCAAACCACATGACCTTTGTTTTGGAGGTGTTCAGAACACGGTTAAGGGTAGAGAAAGCTTATTGGACATTAAAAATGCTTTGATGTAGAGCATGTAACACAAATTCGAGGAGGGGCCAGCTGAGTACAAGACTGTATCATCTACACATAAATGGATGAGAGAGCTTCCTACTGCCTGAGCTATGTTGTTGGTGTAAATTGAGAAGAGCGTGGGGCCTAGGATCGAGCCTTGGGGTACTCCCTTGGTGACAGACAGTGGCTGAGACAGCGGATGTTCTGACTTTAAACACTGCACTCTTTGAGAGAGGTAGTTAGCAAACCAGGCCAAAGACCCCAATACTCCTTAGTCGGCCCACAAGAATGGAATGGTCTACCGTATCAAAATCTTTGACCAAGTCAACAAAAATAGCAGCACAACATTTCTTAGAATCAAGGGCAATGGTGACATCATTGAAGACCTTTGAGGTTGCAGTGACACATCCATAACCTGAGCGGAAACCAGATTGCATACCCGAGAGAATACTATAGACGTCAGTTGATTATTGACAAGTTTTTCCAACACTGAGGCCTATAACAGTTAGCATCAGCTTGATCTGCCCCTTTAAATAAAGGGCGAACCGTGGCTGCCTTCCAAGCAATGGGAACCTCCCCAGAATTGAGAGAAAGGTTAAAAAGGTTGGGAGATAGGCTTGGCGATGATAGGGGTAGCAAACTTAAAGAAGAAAGGGTCTAAACCATCTGACCCAGATTTTTTTTGGGGGGTCAAGTTTAAGGAGCTCCTTTAGCCCCTTGGACTCAGTGACTGCCTGCAGGGAGCTTCTGCATAGTCACATTAGAAGGGGTGGGAGATGAGGAAATGTTGGGATGGGCAAGGAGGCATGGCTGAGTCAAATAGGATTCCCGACAATGAAGTGCTGATTAAAGAGCTCAGCCATGTGCTGCTTGTCAGTAACAACCACATCATCAACATTAAGGGACATGGGCAGCTGTGAGGTGGAGGGCTTGTTCTCCAGGTCTTTAACCGTTTTCCAGAACTTCTTGGAGTTAAACCCACAGAGAGACAACTGCTCCTTGAAGTAACTAACTTTGGCTTTCCAGATCGCCTGAGTGCACTTATTTCTCATTTGCCTGAACGAGAGCCAGTCAGCCTGAGTATTCGTGTACCGAGCCTTTCACCAAATGCAATTCTAGAGGTGGAGTAACTCTACAAGATCAAGGTTGAACCAGAGGCTGAACCGTTTTTTAATTCTAATTTTCTTTATGGGGGCGTGTTAACAAAACCACTGAAATTACAAAAAAAGAAAAGGTCCAACCGTCTTCGACAGAGGGGATAAAGCTGATTCTAAACCATTTTACAGAGGCCAGTTCAAGAAGGAAGGCTTGCTCATTAAAGTTTTTAGCAAGCGTCTATGACAAATCAGGACAGGTCGTTTCACTGAGCAGCCATTACGAACACAGGCTGTAAAACAGTGATCACTAAGGTCATTACAGAAAACACCAGATTAATACCTATCAGGATTATTTGTGAAAATAATGTAGAGGGGAGTAGCCTTTTCTGGGTGTTTGGAGTCATACCTTGTGGGATTGGTAATAATCTGAGAAAGGTTTAGGGAGTCCCATTGCTTTAGGACTTGGTCAGTTTAAGCATGTCCCAGTTTGGTCATCAAGCAGGACAAATTCATACTTAGTGCAAGGTGCCAGGAGAGAGTTTAGGGCAGGTAGGGTACAGACCAGTGAGGACAATAGCACCCAGAAACAGTCAACAAAAGAGGCATTTGAACGTGTAATGCTTAAAACCAGTAAATCAAATTGTTTGGGGACAGACTTGGTGGAGACAACCGATCACTGAAGGTGATCCTTAGTAAAGATTGTCACTCCCCCACCTTTGGAAGATCTGTCTTGTCAAAAGAGGTTATAACCAGAAAGGTTAACATCACTATTCAAAACGCACTACCTTAACCATGTCTCAGGAATGACCAGCACATCGGGATTGGAGCTGTGAACCCACACTTTCAATTGATCCATTTTAGGTAATAAGCTTCCAGTGTTAATGTGATGGGCCAGGGTGTACATGCACTTTTCCAGATATCATCAACAGTAATACAGTCAAGGCACGGCATAGTACAGGGAGAGTTCTGCAGTGTTGATTTATGACATCTGAATGTGCATCAGATGGCAACAAGATCATATTGTACAACAATTTCATCAGGTAACATGAATACAAAGCCGGCGAGAGGTGGTTAAAATAGGATGGGAGGCCAAAAGTCTGTAACCAATAGAGAGTCAGAGTCCCGAGTGTGGGAACAAACAATCTGTCCCACAGTTGGGTAAATAATATTTTCTGTCAACAAAGCATGCAGGAGTCATGAGTCAAATAGCAAAATGCACAAGAAAAAAATGAAATATATAAGAACTTGGGGCTAGCCATCGTAAATTCAGAGTCACTCACCCCAACAATGGGTGTGTGATGGAGGCGAGCAAAAGCTCGGGAGGGGGGTAGGGGGAGCCAGGCCAGGGCAGACGCTGAACAGGTCGGCAGGTGGAATCCAAGCAGAAGTGCAGCAGGCAACGGGAGTAGGTGTCACACCCACTTGGGAGAAGCTTTTCAGGTAAAGCCTGGCAGCCTTACCCTAGCATTCAGTCCTCATAAAGTCAAATATCTCATTGTAATGTCATTCCTTTTTCTTTTTCTTCTTGGCTTTCAAAATAGCATCAGACCAAACACTACTCACTCAGTACCAGGTTGGATGGTGTCCTCAGGTTTGTCTAGAGCACCCTCCATATAGCTTGGAAAAAGGAAACCTTGTTAGCAGTAATCTCTCCGGTTAATTTGTGTCATCTGGAGTGAAGGCCATGCTGTGGAGGTTAGCAATCTGCATATGTCCCAGCTGAAAAATAGAAGTTTATCTAACTCCAAATCTATCCTTTTGTAAAAAACATGTTAAGAAATGTGAGAGCTCACATGGGCATCCATTCTCTTAAAAATAAATGTAGACCTAACCAAATAAAGAGTAGGCCTTCAACTTGTAGGCATTGCAATTTAGGCCATCATTTTATGTACTGGTGTCTTGCGGATACATTTTAGAACTCCATTTGTGTTTTATAACCATTTTTATTATAGGGCTCCCTTTAAAAAGAGACCCTAGCTCACAGGCCTTTAAATATAGCCTCTAAATACATTTTTAACTAAATAGTTGAAGAAGCACGTGCAGTGGCCGATAGGGAAAACAGATCTGGCAATAAGAACAGGCTATAGATAGACAATTTGCTCAGGACAGGTTATAGCCAAGACTTAATCAATATTTTGTTTGTTTCGTTTATTGATATGGATATTGCCTTTGGGTGATGGGGTTGTGCAACGCAAATGGCTATAACAAGCCTACATACAGAGTGGAATTCAATAATACAATGGTTCCCAAACTTTTTATAGTCCCGTAACCCTTAACCCGTAACCCATCATTGTAAGCCTGCTACACACACTATGTAATCCATTTATTAAACATAAGAATGAGTGTGAGTTTGTGTCACAATCCAGCTCCTGGGAAGTGACAAAGAGCTCTTATAGGACCAGGGCACAAATAATAATATAATAATAATGAATCATTTTGCTCTTTATTTAGCCATCTTAAATATAAAACCTTATTTTTTCATCAAAAATTGTGAATAACTCACCACAGGTTGATGAGAATGGTGTGCTTGAAAGGATGCATATAACTGTGCAATGTTGGGTTGTATTGGAGAGGGTCTCAGTCTTAAATCATTTTCCACACACAGTCTGTGCCTGCATTTAGTTTTCATGTTTGTGAGGGCCGAGAATCCACTCTCACATAGGTACGTGGTTGCAAAGAGCATCAGTGTCTTAACAGCGCGATTTGCCAAGGCAGGATACTCTGAGTGCAGCCCAATCCAGAAATTTGGTGGTGGCTTCTGATTAAATTCCATTTTCACAGAAACGTTTGTTGCAATTTCGACGAGGCTCTCTTGTTCAGCTATCGGTAAGTGGACTGGAGGCAGGGCATGAAAGCGATAACGAATCCAGTTGTTTGTGTCATCCGTTTCGGGAAAGTACCTGCGGAATTGAGCACCCAACTCACTCAGGTGCTTCACTATATCACATTTGACATTGTCCGTAAGCTTGAGTTAATTTGCACACAAAAAAAAAATCATACAATGACAGAAAGAACTATGTATTGTCCTTAATGCAGATAGAGAGGAGCTCCAACTTCTTAATCATAGCCTCAATTTGACCCGCACATTGAATATAGTTGCAAGAGAGTCCCTGTAATCCTAGATTAAGATCATTCAGGAGAGAAAAAACATACCCCAGATAAGCCAGTCATGTGAGAAACTCGTCATCATGCAAGCGGTCAGACAAGTGAAAATTATGGTCAGCAATGTAAACGTTAAGCTTGTCTCTCAATTGAAAACACTGTGTCAATACTTTGCCCCTTGATAACAAGCGCACCGCTGTATGTTGTAAAAGCGTTACATGGTCGCTGCCCATATCATTGCATAGTGCAGCAAATACATGAGAGTTCAGGGGCCTTGCTTTAACTTGTTGAATCTAGGGGTCATTTTTTTTAACATTCCCAAAGTAAACGGGCTACTTTTCAGGACCAGAAAATATAATATGCATATAATTAACAGCTGAAGATAGAAAACACTCTAAAGTTTCCAAAACTCTAAAGATATTGTCTGTGAGTATAACAGAACTGATTTTGCAGGCAAAAGAATGAGAAAAATCCAACCAGGAACGCAGCGGTTTCTAAATAAGAGTCCCTTCCTATGCTTCCCTATTGAGCAGTGAATGGGATATCAACGAGATTCCTTTATCTATGGCTTCCTTAATGTGTCTAGTATCACAAGACATAGTTTCAGGCTTTTATTTTGAAAAATGAGCCTGAGCGACAACATTGCGTCAGTGTCCACCTGATGGCTCTGTGTATTTCTCGCTCAAAAGACAGAGGTAGCCATTTTTCCACCCGGTCTTACTGAAAAAAGCTCTGTCCCGGTTGATATACACTGCTCAAAAAAATAAAGAAAACACTAAAATAACACATCCTAGATCTGAATGACTTAAATATTCTTATTAAATACTTTTTTCTTTACATAGTTGAATGTGCTGACAACAAAATCACACAAAAATGATCAATGGAAATCAAATTCATCAACCCATGGAGGTTTGGATTTGGAGTCACACTCAAAATTAAAGTGGAAAACCACACTACAGGCTGATCCAACTTTGATGTAATGTCCTTAAAACAAGTCAAAATGAGGCTCAGTAGTGCGTGTGGCCTCCACGTGCCTGTATGACCTCCCTACAACGCCTGGGCATGCTCCTGATGAGGTGGCGGATGGTCTCCTGAGGGATCTCCTCCCAGACCTGGACTAAAGCAACTCCTGGACAGTCTGTGGTGCAACGTGGTGTTGGTGGATGGAGCGAGACATGATGTCCCAGATGTGCTCAATTGGATTCAGGTCTGGGGAACAGGCAGGCCAATCCATAGCATCAATGCCTTCCTCTTGCAGGAACTGCTGACACACTCCAGCCACATGAGGTCTAGCATTGTCTTGCATTAGGAGGAACCCAGGGCCAACTGCACCAGCATATGGTCTCACAAGGGGTCTGAGGATCTCATCTCGGTACCTAATGGCAGTCAGGCTACCTCTGGCGAGCACATGGAGGGCTGTGCGGCCCCCCAAAGAAATGCCACCCCACACCATGACTGACCCACCGCCAAACTAGTCATGCTGGAGGATGCTGCAGGCAGTAGAACGTTCTCCACGGCGTCTCCAGACTCCATCACATCTGTCACATGTGCTCAGTGTGAACCTGCTTTCATCTGTGAAAAGCACAGGGCGCCAGTGGCGAATTTGCCAATCTTGGTGTTCTCTGGCAAATGCCAAACATCCTGCACGGTGTTGGGCTGTAAGCATAACCCCCACCTGTGAACGTCGGGCCCTCATAACACCCTCATGGAGTCTGTTTCTGACCGTTTGAGCAGACACATGCACATTTGTGGCCTGCTGGAGGTAATTTTGCAGGGCTCTGGCAGTGCTCCTCCTGCTCCTCCTTACACAAAGGAGGAGGTAGCGGTCCTGCTGCTGGGTTGTTGCCCTCCTACGGCCTTCTCCACGTCTCCTGATGTACTGTTCTGTCTCCTGGTAAAGCCCCCATGCTCTGGACACTACGCTGACAGACACAGCAGACTCCGTCTCATGCTACCACTAGAGTGAAAGCACCGCCAGCATTCAAAAGTGTCCAAAACATCAGCCAGGAAGCATAGGAACTGAGAAGTGGTCTGTGGTCACCACCTGCAGAACCACTCCTTTATTGGGGGTGTCTTGCTAATTGCCACCTGTTGTCTATTCCATTTGCACAACATGCGTCGTGAAACAGTGTTTGATGAAGAAATTGTCTGTATAGTTGTTTTTTGCCTTTTCCCCCAGCATTGTCCCAGCCATATCCGCGGCAGCAGGAAGAATGAAGTACTCCACAGTAGTATGGTGCTTGCCTGTCCTAGCCACTCGGTAGCGCACCATATAAGATGCTTCTAGCCCCTTCTTATTAATGGTATCTGTTGCTTTCATACATGTCTTAATACTCGAAAGTTGTCTTAATTCTCGATCAAAAATGTCCTTTGGCTTATTTTTCAAATTAGCATGTTTTGTTTCTAAATGTCTGCGCAAGAGTGCAGGTTTCATAGAGTTGTGAGATTGTACTTTTGCACATATACACACTGTGGCTGTGAACCCCAAATCAATGTAGTTCTTATCATATTTACGCCTTTTCAATGGTCCAACGTCCCTGTCTGTTGTTTGGTGCTTTCCCGGGTCAGGGGGCAGTTGGTCTTCGGCTGCATGAGATTCACAACTGTCAGTGTACACGCTGGCTGGGCTAACAACAAATGTAGAATTACTGATGCTAGCATTGGATGTGCTCGTGGAAGCAGAACAACTTGTGTCGTCGATAGGTGCAGGTGTAGTACTGCTGGTAGTAGCAGTACTACCAGTAGAGCTGGTATGTGTCTCTATGGATGCAGGCCCTACTTTTTTTAACCATTCATAAATTTTCGAGCAAACGGAATGAGCAACAGCTACGGTTGGCTGCATACGGACCATTAGTGGAAGTCCCACCAGAGAGTAACCGTTAATGTGATTGAATGTTAGTTATTTGACTAGGCTACCTGTATTTGACATTGTGTTGTTATTTTGCAGAACACAAGATGGTTTAATTTTATTTTTGGCAGTGAAATGAAGCTACTCAGGCAAGAAAAAAACTTCCCCCTAATGTTGGACTGTTTGAAAATGTGAAGACATTTTTGTATTTAAAAAAAAAATGCACATTTTGTATTATTATTATAAATTTATTTTAAAATGTGAATCACATTTTTATTTGGCATACCCCCGACGGCATTGCGCGTACCCCAGTTTGAGAATAACTGCACTTATACTACAGTCAAAATGCCTAATATGAGGCCTACAGTCCGTGCTCCCAAATACTGGAAAAAGTGTTACATATTAGGTTACATGATCACCACAATAGCCTCACGCGGCTATACAAATAAATGATGCAATTATATGGCCATTAAATAACACACAACAGTATGGCATATTTAGATAGCAGAATAGGCCTAGGCTAGTGCTCCCGAGTGCAACAGCGGTCTAAGTCACTGGAACTCAGTGCAAGAGGTGTCACTACAGTCCCTGGTTTGAATCCAGGCCGAATCACATCCGGTTGTGATTGAGAGTCCCATAGTTAAATAAAGGAAAAAGAAATGAATAAAAATAAAACGTTTATTTTGTAGCTCAGGCGGTTGTTCTAGACAAGGCACTTCTGTGTCTATCATTCTCACACAAGTCATTTGCTGAAGGCCCAAGCCTCTACTACTTCATCTACCCATTCCTTATCCCAGTCTGCTGTTCCCACATGCTTCAAGAGGGCCACCATTGTTCCTGTTCCCAAGAAAGCTAAGGTAACTGAGCTAAACGACTACCGCCCCGTAGCACTCACTTCCGTCATCATGAAGTGCTTTGAGAGACTAGTCAAGGATCATATCACCTCCACCCTACCTGACACCCTAGACCCACTCCAATTTGCTTACCGCCCAAATAGGTCCACAGACGATGCAATCTCAACCACACTGCCCACTGCCCTAACCCATCTGGACAAGAGGAATACCTATGTGAGAATGCTGTTCATCGACTGCAGCTCAGCATTTACCACCATAGTACGCTCCAAACTCGTCATCAAGCTCGAGACCGTGGGTCTCAACTCTGCCCTGTGC
Organism: Oncorhynchus tshawytscha; assembly: GCF_018296145.1. Lineage (NCBI taxonomy): Eukaryota > Metazoa > Chordata > Actinopteri > Salmoniformes > Salmonidae > Oncorhynchus > Oncorhynchus tshawytscha. The sequence continues at coordinate 39,925,164 of NC_056439.1, read as the reverse complement.
AACTGGGTACTGGACTTCCTATCGGGCCGCCCCCAGGTGGTGAGGGTAGGTAACAACATCTCCACCCCGCTGATCCTCAACACTGGGGCCCCACAAGGGTGCGTTCTGAGCTCTCTCCTGTACTCCCTGTTCACCCACGACTGCGTGGCCACGCACGCCTCCAACTTTGCGGACAACACAACAGTGGTAGGCCTGATTACCAACAACGACGAGACGGCCTACAGGGAGGAGGGGAGGGCCCTCGGAGTGTGGTGTCAGGAAAATACCTCACACTCAACGTCAACAAAACTAGGGAGATGATTGTGGACTTCAGGAAACAGCAGAGGGAACACCCACCTATCCACATCGATGGGACAGTAGTGGAGAGGGTAGTAAGTTTTAAGTTCCTCGGCGTACACATCACAGACAAACTGAATTGGTCCACCCACACAGACAGCATCGTGAAGAAGGCGCAGCAGCGCCTCTTCAACCTCAGGAGGCTGGAGAAATTCGGCTTGTCACCAAAAGCACTCACAAACATCTACAGATGCACAATCGAGAGCATCCTGTCGGGCTGTATCACCACCTGGTACGGCAACTGCTCCGCCCACAACCGTAAGGCTCTCCAGAGGGTAGTGAGGTCTGCAAAACGCATCACCGGGGGCAAACTACCTGCCCTCCAGGACACCTACACTACCCGATGTCACAGGAAGGCCATAAAGATCATCAAGGACAACAACCACCCGAGCCACTGCCTGTTCACCCCGCTATCATCCAGAAGGCGAGGTCAGTACAGGTGCATCAAAGCAGGGACAGAGAGACTGAAAAACAGCTTCTATCTCAAGGCCATCAGACTGTTAAACAGCCACCACTAACATTGAGTGGCTGCTGCCAACACACTGACTCAACACCAGCCACTTTAATAATGGGAATTGATGTAAAATATATCACTAGCCACTTTAAACAATGCTACTTAATATAATGTTTACATACCCTACATTATTCATCTCATATGTATACGTATATATTGTACTCTATATCATCTACTGCATCTTTATGTAATACATGTATCACTAGCCACTTTAAACTATGCCACTTTGTTTACATACTCATCTCATATGTATATACTGTACTCGATACCATCTACTGCATCTTGCCTATGCCGCTCTGTACCATCACTCATTCATATATCTTTATGTACATATTCTTTATCCCTTTACACTTGTGTGTATAAGGTAGTAGTTTTGGAATTGTTAGTTAGATTACTCGTTGGTTATTACTGCATTGTCGGAACTAGAAGCACAAGCATTTCGCTACACTCACATTAACATCTGCTAACCATGTGTATGTGACAAATTTGATTTGATTTGGGTATAACGTCGTTATTAAATGCAGTTCTAAAACAAGCTCTAGAATTGTATTTTGGAAATGAAACCGGAAGCTGCAAAGCAACTCTAACCTCTGGGCTAGAGTTGCTTGATGGACTAGCTAACTTCGACTAGCTATGTTCGTTGATGTACTTTGCAGATGCAACATTGCTGATGTAACGGATGTGAAACGCTAGTTTAGTTAGCGGTGGTGCGCGCTAAATAGCGTTTCAGTGACGTCACTTGCTCTGAGACCTTGAAGAGACCTTGAAGTAGTGGTTCCCCTTGCTCTGCAAGGGCCGCGGCTTTTGTGGAGCGATGGGTAACGATGCTTCGTAGGTGACTGTTGTTGATGTGTGCAGAGGGTCCAGGGTATGGGCGAGGGGACGGTCTAAAGTTATACTGTTACACTGACAAAAGTTTGTATGCATTAAAAAGATCTGTAGCCGACGTAATGTAAGAATTGAACATGTAAATGTTCATTCATAGTCGTAATAGATCTATTTTAAACTTTATGTTTCATGTTTGGCTTTTCTTAAGATCCTAACAATTTACGTATGAATTCTCTTATGATCCTAACGATATGTACGTTCAACCTTTTGAAAGGTATCTGGCTCCACAATAACACTACTGTCAGGGGGAATTCTCAACAATACCTACTTTGACTGGTAGCCTAAAGCATTGTATAATTTGTAACATGCTTACATGCGTAAAGTTACTCACCAGCTGGTCGATATATTCTATCTCGAAGAAGGCGATGCGCATACAAATGATAGGTGCATGCCGCCACCTCCTGTATTGGCTGTGTATCAGCCTCCTAAAAAGGTTCTAACAATGAATTTAGACTTGTACTTTGGGAAACCGGGCTCTGGTCAGATGTGAATTGTTTTTCCATGCTATGCACAAATAGCCTGTGGGGGTTGGGTGCAGGACCACTCGAATGATCTACCCCAAAGGGCTGTGAAATGGTGATGACACCACTGTCATGGGGAATTCTCAACATTGCCTACTTTGACTGGTCGATAAAGTAATTTGTAACATACTAATATGTATAAAGTTACTCACCAGCTGGTCGGCGTCAAGTCGACTTCTTTGCGATGTTCCTGTGACACGCGCAGTGGCGACCCGTCATTCAGGTCAGGTGAGAGCCCCACAATTTTAGCAAAAAAATTCTAAATAAATACGAATGAAAAATGGTGGGAGTGAATTGCCTGTTTTGCATGTTATTTTGGTATTAATACATGTTACATATCAGTTTGCAAACAATGTAAAATATGTATATTTATCATTGGCTGTGTTTTAAATCTTAAAAGACACCCAAAACCCTCAAATTAAGTGGACTCTTCTGATGACGTACAGCTGGTGAGTAACTTTATACAATTATTTTTGTTGCTAAAATTGACGTCTGACGAGTATACACTTCGTCACGTTCATCCAGCAATGATTGTGTTTTCAGCCACTGGTAGCTAGTGGGTACTTTGTATGCGCTACAGCCAATTATGATTGCATGTCTATTTAGATTCACAATATAATTATTAATATATGCCTACTGTATGATAGCTAGCAAATTAATTAGCTAACTAATGTTAGCCTGCCTAACTACTTCTGAAGAAGGAAAATGTTTTATTTCTACAATTTCCAAAAGCTAACCAAACAAAAACATTATTATTTTTATGAGGCGTGCTTGTGCATTAGTAGCACAATTTCTAACTTATTTACATTAGTTTTTACTTACACTTGTATGTTGACTCCATATTGACTTTTAGTTTAAGTTTTAGCAGCCTTTTTTAGCGGATGTACAATCATCACGAATTTAATTATGGAGCGTTTCAGGCCCTGAAGTGAACATAATTTTACACTCGCAAACTCCATTTAAAAGGAGGGCTGAGGGGCTTATGTTGCAAACCTCCCTTGCTTGGCAAGTCATTTGGACCGACGACAAATATGGCAGCGGGGATTCAACCAAGGGCTAAGGGTTTAGGGCCGAGGGCTGTCGGTTAGCTAATGAATTTGCTAGCTATCATACAGTAGGCATATATTAATAACTATATAGTTCATATAAGTAGACATGCAATCATAATTGACCTTAGCGCATATAAAGCACTCACAAGCTACCGGTGGCTGAAAACACAATCTTCGCAGGATGAACAACTGACACATTTTTGGGCAAGGGTAAACTCAGATGTCAAGATAAGTCATCAGAAGTGTCACCTTAATTTGAGGGCATTTCTTTTGCTGCAGGAATTTTTTGGGCAGAGGCTGTGTCTGTTTAGTGTTTGGAATGCAGCTATAGATTTACATTGGCCACAGATAAAATTACGTAAAATGACGTTATATGTACAGTAGCTTTGATTAGACTGATCATGTCAATATCATACTTTCAAAATCTTAGCTAGCAGTCAAGTCAACAATCTACTGACAAATCCTTTTTCATTCCTTGTCATATGAAGAGAAATAATGAAGATAAATTACAGACAAAACTTATCGGTGCTCATCGGCCATTGAATATAAACATTACACAACACGTTGGAAATCGCTAATTCAACAATGAGTGGTTTGGAAGGAAGTGAGCACAGCACAACAAGGTGAGTCCAAAAATGTATTGTATGTTGCTGCATAAATGATGCAATATGCCAGGGAGATATGTATACGGTTTCTAAGAAAGTAATACTTTATTTTTTATTTTATTTTTTTATTTCACCTTTATCCAGGTAGGCTAGTTGAGAACAAGTTCTCATTTGCAACTGCAACCTGGCCAAGATAAAGCATAGCAGTGTGAACAGACAACAACACAGAGTTACACATGGAGTAAACTATTAACAAGTCAATAATACAGTAGAAAAAAAAGAACAAAAAGAGAGTCTATATACATTGTGTGCAAAATACTAAATGCATGTTGTGTAGTAAGCTGTTTGTGGCCCATGTGCCTCACGTTAATAATTTGGTCCCTTTTCCCCTCTTAATTTCGCCTACTGTTCTGACTTGGTGGTGCACGTGCACATGAAGCCTATAGCCTGTTTTAGAGAAATGTAATCATCAAATATTGTAAGCTTTCATTGTCTGCTTATATGCCCCCGTTATTTATCCTACAGTTCTGACTTGGTGTACAGGGACAACACTGTAAGAACGGCCCATGTTCTGAATTCTGTCACTGTACATTTCAAAAGTGCTGAACAAATAGTTATATTGACAATGTCCGTCCTAGCTCGATCATTAATGCCTTAATCGAAATTACGGAATGCCTCTTAACCGCTCGTCGTTCCCTTATGCCATAGTTTGTACATCTCAATTGTCGGTAGAAACAACATTTGTTTAAGCAAGTCAGCCATATCAGCTATGTTTTTTTTAAAGGCAGTAAATGAGGCTGAATGAACTTTTTCGCTGCCAGACAAGGCTCGGCTGATAGCCAAGTGTAGCACTGGTAAGGTTTTGGGACTGCTGTTGGGACTCTGCTGTTGGGAGAGCTTTATGTAGGCCCTAACAGTTTGTGGGCACCATTTGTCACCATTATAGTGAAATTAATGTATTGTTTAGTGTTGTATTGTGTAGCACCTTCGCTGGCATGCATCATTTTATTTTTATTTTTTTGTTTGCTCCACTAAGATTACATTCTAAAATCGCCACAGGACCCGCGTACCTAGCGTGCACCCGTGATGTACCAACGATATCGCCGGGACAAAGGCTCTCACGGGATAACTGACACATCCTAATTTGACTTTGTCTGGTAAAGACTCTGCATCAACTACCAGTAGGCTACCAGGATCGCATTCCTAAGAAACAAAACAGAATAAAAAAACATTTGAAACTGAGGAAGAAGGCTATGCATATGCCCAATTCCAAATCGACCTTGTGTTACCTCTGCCCCTATATGCACTTGTAGAGATCTGTTGACACATAGCAGAGATTACTTCAAAAAAGGGAGGAAGAAAGGATGCACTTTTAAAGAATGACCAGTGGTGCCCTAGGCTGGGGTTGTGTATCTGCACTAAAGACCAGTTCCTGAATGCTCCACTGGATGTCCCCAGACAGCAACATATCTAAAATAATACATGAGCATATTTACCCAGCAATGAGAATACATAACCATACATAATATACTATCAGTAGCAGGGTAGTATTCCATTCATCCAGTATAGTATCTTGCTTTCCTGCCTGTCAGTTTAGTCACATATCCATATTCCATGGTTAAATAAGTATAATCTTGACATAGCCTATTCTGCAAAAGGGAGATTGACACAGGAATACAACCCCTGTAAAGCCAAATGAGCTTGTAATGATCAGAGTGTGGTAGCAGCGAACAATCTCAGGCAGCAACATACCTCACAACCATTCCCACAGAACAATCCACCTGTGGCCCATTAGTTAGACAGGCCCAGTTAAGAGGACCAGCCCTATCCAGGGGACAAGGTCTCAGCTCAGATCCAGCAGAGTTCCTCCAGGTGCTGCCCAGTAGGACTGATCCTCTGCCTGCTAGGAGCGGATATACCCCAGGACTCAGCCCCCCGAACCAGAGTGGCAAAACAGGTGCAGCAGCACAGTGGTGAAGAAAAAGAGCGCGAGAGAGACAGAGAGAGCTATCTGGAAAAAGGGACCTCTCTCTCTCTCTCTCTCTCTCTCTGGTACCCCTCTGCATGGCAGGTCATATCCAGGTCAAGTCCATATCCCCCTCCCGGTCATCAGAGATACAACATCTGTTTTGGGTTGCCCTTATCAGCAGCGGAGATCCTTGACCACAATAAAAGGAAGTGCAGCCCACGGCAGAGGGCTACCTAGTCAACTCAGTTGCCTTTCATACTGATTGTAGCCTTTGTGCAAGGATGGGTGTGTATCATATATGCAAAGTGTGTGTGTGTGTGTGTGTGTGTGTGTGTTTTTGAAACTTGTGTCTGATCCACTGAGCAGGGGTAGGGGGGGTCCCCCAGACCAATCCTGAAGAGAAAACATTGTTTTTTAAATTCCAAGCCAACATGACATTTACACAAGCTGCCCGCTTGTTTTGTGGAAAGGGGATGTTGTGGAGCCGGGGCGATGCACACTTCCCGGGTTCCCATCCTTTAGAGGCGTTTGTTTGACAGTAGTGTGTGTGTGTTTGTAAGTGCTGTATGGGAGAAATGTGCTGGACACGACATGGTGCTCCTTCCTGTCTCCATGAGCTCTGGTATGCCTGAGGGATTGTCTAGTCACCATGTTCCCGCGTAGATGGGAGGTAGAGGGATATGTGTGTCTGTCTGTGTCTGTGTGTGTATGGCTAGCTGGCTGGCAGTCAGATGTTTCCACAGAGAGATGGGCTATGCATACAAAATGACGCTGCCAGGCTTGCAAAAATAGAGTCCTTCTAAACCTTTTTACTTTCCAGCACGGAATAAATCTCTGTTCCCCTGGACTATCAGCGGGACGCAGGTTGACATTTATTTGAATGAATCTTGCCCTGGTGGCAGAACAGAGCAATTTCCGCCAGTTTGCTTTTGGTATTAATTTAAGGTTAGGGTTAGCAGTGTGGTTAAGGTTAGGGTTAGGTTTACAATCAGATTTTATTATTTAGTGTCTGTGCCATCTAGTGACCACCGCAGAGTTGCCTCCGGGGTAAGATTCATGACAATAAAGGCCAACCTCTCGACGGGACAGTCAACTACAGGCAGCTCAAGTGAACACACCGAAACACTGGATGTTCCAGGACCACCAGATGTTAAGGGAGGTGTATGTGTGAGTGTGTGTGTTGGGGAGTTCTGTCAAAAATACACAAATACAACCACTTGGTATATTAAAACAAGTAACCCTGGCTTGATCCTGTTTCAAATGTGGAAATCAGTCATGCTTAACTGATGTTCTGATGCTCAGAACCAGTGTGCTCAGAGAGGTGTGCGTTTGGGCTGAGCTGAATTAGAGCGTTTCATGTATAGAGATGTAGGATCTAAATTTGAGTTTGCTACAGCAGGAAAATAATCCTGAAGCAACAGGAAATGTGAATTATTTTGTGGATTATAATACATTGAAAATGTTGAAGCGTTGATAGATTTTTTTTGTAAGGGAAAAACAAGTCTGAAATTTCAACGTGGAAATTACAAACTTCTGAACCCTTAAAAAAAACGTTTTTATAGATTTCTCTGCTAACGTACAGAAATTCACAATATAAAGATGAATACAACTAGCAGATAGTAATAATAATGCAAAGAGTAAATAAATATATACAGCTGTAGTCAGAAGTTTAGATACCTTAGCCAAATACATTTTTAACTCAGTTTTTCACAATTCCTGACATTTAATCCTAGTAAAAAATTCCCTGTCTTAGGTCAGTTAGAATCACCACTTTATTTTAAGAATGAGAAATGTCAGAATAATAGTAGAGAGAATGATTTATTTCAGCTTTTATTCTTTCATCACATTCCCAGTGGGTCAGAAGTTTACATACACTCAATTACTATTTGGTAACATTGCCTTTAAACTCGTTTTTTCAACCACTCTGCCAATTTCTTGTTAACAAACTATAGTTTTGGCAAGTTGGTTAGGACATCTACTTTGTGGATGACACAAGTATTTTTTCTAACAATTGTTTACAGACACTAAGTTGACTGTGCCTTTACACAGTTTGGAAAATTCCAGAAAATGATGTCATGGCTTTAGAAACTTCTGACAGGTTAATTGACATAATTTGAGTCAAATGGAGGTGTACCTGTGGATGTATTTCAAGACCTACCTTTAAACTCTGTGCATCATTGCTTGACATCATGGAAAATTCAAAATAAATCAGCCAACACTTCAGAAAAAAAATTGTAGACCTCCACAAGTCTGGTTCATCCTTGGGAGCAATTTCCAATTTCCAAATGCCTGATGGTATCACGTTCATCTGTACAAACAATAGTACGCAGGTATAAACACCATGGGACCACACAGTCGTCATACTGCTCAGGAAGGAGACGCGTTCTGTCTCCTAGAGATGAATGTACTTTGGTGCGAAAAGTGCAAATCAATCCCGGAACAACAGCAAAGGACCTTGTGAAGATGCTGGAGGAAACAGGTACAAAGTATCTATAGCCACAGTAAATCGAGTCCTATATCGACATAACCTGAAAGGCCGCTCAGCAAGGAAGAAGCCACTGCTCCAAAACTGCCATAAAAAAGCCAGACATTACCACTACAGTTTGCAACGGCACATGGGGACAAAGATCATACTTTTTGGAGAAATGTCCTCTGGTCTGATGTAACAAAACGAGAACTGTTTGGCCATAATGACCATCGTTATGTTCGGAGGAAAAAGGGGAGGCTTGCAAGCCGAAGAACACCCTCCCAACCGTGAAGCACGGGGGTGGCAGCATCATGTTGTGGGGGTACTTTGCTGCAGGAGCGACTGGTGCACTTCACAAAATAGATGGCGCCATGAGGCAAGACAATTATGTGGATATATATTGAAGCAACATCTCAAGACATCAGTCATCAGAAGTTAAAGCCTTGTAACGGTTTTATTGTGGTGAAGGAGTGGCGGACCAAAATGCAGCGTGGTTTCTATTCATGGTTCTTTAATAAAGACTCTACACATGAACAAACTAACAAAACAAGAAACGTGAAAACCCAAAACAGCCCTATCTTGTGCAAACACAGAGACAGGAACAAACACCCACAAACACACAGTGAAACCCAGGCTACCTAAGTATGATTCTCAATCAGAGACAACTAATGACACCTGCCTCTGATTGAGAACCATACTAGGCCGAAACCTAGAAATACCCAAATCATAGAAAAACAAACAGACTGCCCACCCCAACTCACGCCCTGACCATACTAAATAATGACAAAACAAAGGAAATAAAGGTCAGAACGTGACAAGCCTGGTCGCAAATGGATCTTCCAAATGTACATTGACCCCAAGCATACCTCCAAAGTTGGAATGGGCCAAAATTCATCCAACTTATTGTGGGAAGCTTGTAGGCTACCCAAAACGTTTGACCCAAGTTAAACTATTTAAAGGCAATGCTATCAAATACTAATTTAGTGTATGTAAACTTCTGACCCACTGGGAATGTGATGAAAGAAATAAAAGCTTCTCTCTACTATTATTCTGACATTTCACATCTTTAAAATAAAGTGGTGATCCTAAGACAGGGAGTTTTTACTAATATTAAATGTCAGGAATTGCAAAAAACTGAGTTTAAATGTATTTGGCAAAGATGTATGTAAACTTCTGACTTCAACTGTATATATATATTTTTCCTCTCTCTCTATCTATCTACACAGTACATGTGGAGAGTATTCAGTCCTCTTCCCTTCTTCCACATGTTGTTACATTACAGCCTTCTTCTGAAATTGATTTATTTTTTCTTCTCATCAATCAACAAAAAATACCCCATAATGACAAAGCGAAAAACAGGTTTGTAGAATTTTTTGCAAACGTATTCAATATTTATAACAGAAATACCTTATTTACACAAGTATTCAGGCTCTTTGCTATGAGACTCGAAATTGAGCTCAGGTGCATCATGTTCCGTTGATTATCCTTCAGATGTTTCTACAACTTGATTGGAGTCCACCTGTGGTAAATTCAATTGACTGGACATGATTTGTAAATGCACAAACCTGTCTATAAGGTCCCACAGTTGACAGTCCATGTCAGAGCAAAAACCAAGCCATGAGGTCGAAGGAAGTGTCCGTAGAGCTCCGAGACAGGATTGTGTCGAGGCACAGATCTGGGGAAGGGTACCAAAACATTTCTGCAGCATTGAAGCTCCCCAGGAATACAGTGGCCTCATCATTCTTAAATGGAAGAAGTTTAGAACTACCAAGACTCTTCCTGGAGGCCAAACTGAGAAATCGAGGGAGAAGGGCCTTGGTCAGGGAGGTGACCAACAACCTGATGGTCACTCTGACAGAGCTCCTGAGTTCCTCTGTGGAGATTGGAGAACCTTCCAGAAGGACAACCATCTCTGCAGCACTCCACCAATCAGACGGAAGCCACTCCTCATTAAAAGGGTCATGACAGCCCGCTTTCAGTTTGCCAAGCGGGCTGTCAAACTTTGGCGCACACGCACACGCACACACACACGATAACATACGCACTATACATACACATGGATTTAGTCATGTAGATGTGTGGTAGTGGTGGAGTAGGGGCCTGAGGGCACACAGTGTGTTGTGAAATCTGTGAATGTATTGTAAAGTTTTAAAATTGTATAAACTGCCTTAATTTTGTTGGACCCCAGGAAGAGTAGCTGCTGCTTTGGTATGTGGATCCATAATAAATACAAATACCTAAAGGACTCTCAGATCATGACAAACAAGATTTGCTGGTTTTAATGAAACCAAGATTGAAATCTTTGGCCTGAATGCCACTCATCACACCTGGAGGAAACCTGGCACAAATCCTAAGGTGAAGCATGGAGGAGGCAGCATCATGCTGTGGGGATATTTTTCAGCGGCAGTGACTGGGAGACTAATCAAGATCGATGGAACGGAGCAAAGTACAAAGAGATCCTTGATGAAAATCTACTCCAGAGCGCTCAGGACCTGACTGGGGTGAATGTTCACCTTCCAACAGAACAACGACCCTAAGCACACAGCCAAGACAACGCAGGAGCGACAGCCAGAGTCCGGACTTGAACCCAATCGAACATCTCTGAACAGACCTCAAAATAGCTGTGCAGCAACGCTCCCCATCCAACCTGACAGAGCTTGAGAGGATCTGCAGAGAAGAATGGGAGAAAGTCCTCAAATACAGGTGTGTCAAGCTTGTAGTGTCATACCCAAGGAGACTCGAGGCTGTAATCGCTGCCAAAGGCACTTCAACAATGTTCTAAGTAAAGGGTCTAAATACTTATGTAAGGGTTTTGAATACTTCCCGAATGCACTGTATATGTACAGTACCAGTCAAAAGTTTGGACTCACCTACTAATTTCAGGGTTCCAATAATAGTGAAGACATCAAAACTATGAAATACCACATATGGAATCATGTAGTAACCAAAAAAAGTGTGAATCAAATCAAAATAGATTTTAGATTCTTCAAAGTGGTCACCCTTTGCCTTGATGACAGCTTTGCACACTATTGGCACTATCGGATGTTCTCTCGATATATGTGTCACCCTTTGGACCACCTTCCTGTCCTGCTAAGAATTCAAAATGTAACACATTCTTTTGTGTGTCAGGCAAAATGTATGGTGTAACAAGTACATTATTTTCTTTAGGAATGTAGTGAAGTAAAAGGAAATGTTGTCAAAAATGTAAATAGTAAAGTACAAATACCCCAAATAACTACTTAAGTAGTAATTTAAAGTATTTTTACTTAAGTACTTTACACCACTTTACATCTGTAGCACTTAACTCATTAATTAGGAATGATGGCAAAGACCAACGGCCTGAGAAACCTGGAGCAGTGTGTAATTAAAATACGGTGTGTGTGTGTGTGTGTTACCTTTTCCAGGCACCATTGGCCAACCATAAATCAGCCCGCCTGACCCTCGGAGTGATGTCATCTCCTGAAGAAGTGTTTTTCTAGTCTGCAGAATCCATCCCTGGGAGCAATCTTAAAACGGGATGCACACACACACACACACCGGCTAATCTCTGGCCTGATCTTCGCCCTTTGTTATCATATCAGTATGAGAGCAAACTGAGAAAGCCAACAGGAGAGTTGCCATAGAAAACAAGTGGGAGAGGATCGGATACAATATTTATTGACTCTTGTGATATTGCAGAGTTTGACAGCCAGGGGTTGGTGACACAAGATCCAGTTTCATTACTGGTCTACTGGCGCACACCAACAGAAAGAATAGACTGTGTAATACATTTTATTTTGAGTGTTTGATACCTGACAACCCGACAACACGATCCTCCTGACAGGGGATCTGGCTTGGCCTGTGAAGGGAAATGTGTTTACATATCAACTGAATTCCCTCTGTAAAAGCTTCACACAGGTTTGAGACAACTGAGACATTTCCAAACCACTTTGGCACTCTCATCCTTTCTCCAATTCTCACACCTCAAAACACAACATTTCCCACAAACAGTCTATTCTCCTTTATCAACCCAGTATCTCACATTCCTCCAGATTGTGGATGAGAAGGTGTACTGCAGTCGGACCTGTCCCGTCTGCTGCTGCAGAAGGGATTGGCCTGTCTCTGTTTTTTTTATTGGTTCTCTCCCTCTCCGGCTGGGCCTATTAGGGCCATTTCAGGCCTAGGAAAGGAGAGCTTATTAGGAGCTCTGCCTGGCAGGCAGGCAGGAGATTATTACTGGCACAGTCTGAGCCCTGTTGGAGGAATGCAGGGCAAGTCAGTCACAGTCACTCCTCAGACAAGATTAGCTTTGTTTTTAACGACAACAATTACTTCATGTACCTCTCCCTCCTCCCACCACCACCACTAGCCCCCCTCCCTCCCCCAGCTCTATCGCTCAGTGGAAGATTGTATCTAATGTCAGAACACTCCCCGTCCTCGAAAACTGACCTGTTTTTGCAGTTAGGTTAACAGGATATATTCTGTTTAGGCAATTAGGATTAATAGACTACGGAAAGAAAGTTGGCATTTGCATAGGGCTGAAAATCCTGAGGGAGGAAGGGGGAATGGGTCAGATGTAGCACTCTCTCTGGGTTCAAGTTTCGGCCGTAAATCTAATTACTGTAACCGACATTGGGAGTGACAAAAAATCTGGAAATGTAATCAAGGCCTGAACTGGAAAAAGGAATGTATGTTGCCATATAATGCTAACAAGAGCTCCTCTCCCCCGAGTCTCGTCTAGTCCGCTTTCTGTGCCAAATCAGATCTAATGACATTCTCCCTCAGAACATTAAACCAACATAGTTACTGTACATACAGTACACACTAAAAAAGGGTTTCGTGCCATTTTGGAAAACAATAAAAGGCTACAGCTGGATGACAACCAATCAAAGTCCCTGGTGCTTTGAAGCTAACAGCAGGATCCAGAGTTCTTCTCCCTTTCATCACCTGGCATAGAGAATGAGACTGACGTTCCTGGGGAGAGAGGGAGGGAGGGTGGGAAGAAAACTCCCACCTTGGTCAGGCAATACAGAAACCCGGTCTTCCAAATTAAATTCCAGGTCTTGATTAAGAAAGTAGAGTCGAGGCTGTGGAGAGCCAGAGCTGTGCAGCTGCAGGCTGTGTAGGGTATGGGAGATGTCCTGTGTTTGTCTGTAGGTCTGTCTGTCTGCTTCACACCATCTGGCTATGTCTGGGGAAAGGCCTGGAACACCTACAGCACTTCCTCGCTTACATAATCTCACCCTGTCCCAAAGTCAACATTGGGGCTTAGCTCAGTGCTAAGTGGCCAGGAGAGAGGCTTCAGTGCGTGCAGGGACTAGGACTATGGGAGATACCGGAAAGAGTAAACTATGAAGGGATATGGGAGAGAGAGACCACATGCTGGTGATTCCCTCCCCCCAACATGCCCTCTAGGGGGCCTCCTATCTGAGGACCCAGTGGTTGGTATCCATTCATGTAAAGGGAAGCCAGGCTCCCCCACCCCCCAAAATAATAAATAATAATCTTTCGTCTTGCTTTCATAATTTTCCTTCAATTCGCAAGAGGCTGAATGTATCTCACTGTAGAAAGAATCTGAGTGAGCAAAACAAGGCCCCTCTGTCTCTGTATATGTAGTCCATCTGTCTGATGCTGTCTGTGTCACGCCTTGGGCATTTCTATGATTTTCTATCTTTATGTTTTGGCTGGGTAGGGTTCTCAATCACAGGCAGCTGTCTGTTGTTGTCTCTGATTGGGAACCATACTTAGGTACCCTTTTTCCCACCTGTGTTTGTGGGAAGGTGACTTTCTTTATGGCCTTAAGCTTCACGGTTTTGTTTTGTAGTGTGTATTGTTTTGTTTGGCGTCTTTTCTTAATTAAAGAACACGTAGGCTCACGACGCTGCACCTTGGTCCGCTCCTTTCATCAGCCGTGACAGAACTTCCCACCACCAAAGGACCAAGCAGCGTGGCCAAGAGAGAAAGCCCCCAAAAAATGATTGGGGAGGGGGCACACGGGGCAGACGGCGGAGCCGAGCATGGAACCAGAGCCAGTCGGGGTGAAATTGGAGGTGGGTGAAGGGAGTGAAGGGAGTGAGTGAAGGAGTTAATGGGGAGATTGGAGGAGAGAGCTAAGAGAGAGCTGCTGTGTTGGTGCATGAGGCAGGTCATTCGCCCTACGGAGCATGTCCTCGAGTTGATGTCACCTGAGTCAGCTCTCCATACTCGTCCTGAGGTATGTGCTAGCCGTCTGGTGAAGACTGTGCCAGCCCCACACACCAGGCCTCCTGTGCGCCTCCCCAGCCCTGCACGTCTTGTGCCAGCTTGGCGCTCCAGACCTCCAGTGCGCCTCCACAGCCCGGTGAGTCCTGCGCCGGCTCTAGGCACGGTTTCCCCAGCTCCCCGCACGTGCAGGGCTCAAGTGGGCATGCAGCTAAGAAGAGCGGTGGAAGTGCCAAGCACCAGAGCTCCAACGCTCCCCCACAGTCCGGATTGACCTGTGCCTGCGCTCTGGAGGTGCCGGGCTAGAGTGGGCATTCAGCCTGGAAGAGTGGTGCCAAGGCTAGGCACCAGATCTTCAGTGCTCCCGCACAGCCCGGGCTATTCTGTGCCTCCTCCATGAACCAGGCCTCCAGTAGGGCTCCCCAGCCTGGTGAGTCCTGTGCCTGCTCCCAGAGCCAGATCTCCTGTCTGTCTATCCAGCCTGGTGAGTCCCGTGCCTGCGCCCAGTCCGGAGCCTCCAGTGTCGCCCTCCAGTTCGGAGCTTCCAGCGACGCCCTCCAGTCCGGAGCCTCCAGTGTCGCCCTCCAGTCCGGAGCTTCCAGCGACGCCCTCCAGTCCGGAGCCTCCAGTGTCGCCCTCCAGTCCGGAGCTTCCAGCGACGCCCTCCAGTCCGGAGCCTCCAGTGTCGCCCTCCAGTCCGGAGCCTCCAGAGGTGCCTTCCAGTCCGGAGCCTCCAGAGGCGCCCTCCAGTTTGGAGCTTCCAGCGACGCCCTCCAGTCGCTGGAAGCCTCCAGTGTCGCCCTCCAGTCCGGAGCTTCCAGCAACGCCCTCCAGTCCGGAGCCTCCAGTGTCGCCCTCCAGTCCGGAGCCTCCAAAGGCGCCCTTCAGTCCCGAGCTTTTAGCGACGCTCTCCAGTCCGGGGCTCACAACGAGGGTCCCCAGTCCAGGGCCCACAACGAGGGTGCCCAGTCCAGGGCCCACAACGAGGGTGCCCAGTCCGGGGCCCTCCACGAGGGTGCCCAGTCCGGGGCCCCCTACGAGGGTGCCCAGTCCGAGGTCCGCTACGAGGGTCCCCAGTCCGGGGTCGGCGGCGAGGGTCCCCACTCTAGAGCCGCCACCTAAGTGGGCCAAGCCAGAGGTAGAGCGGGGTCTACGTCCCTCACCAGAGCCGCCACCGCGGAGAAATGCCCACCCAGACCCTCCCCTATAGGTTCAGGTTTTGCGGCCAGAGTCCGCACCTTTGGGGGGGTACTGTCACGCCCTGACCTTGGAGATCCCGTTTATGTCTCTATTTTTGTTTGGTCAGGGCGTGAGTTGTGTTGTTCATTTCTATGTTTTGTGTTTCTATGATTTTCTATCTCTATGTTTTGGCCGGGTATGGTTCTCAATCAGGGACAGCTGTCTGTCGTTGTCTCTGATTGGGAACCATACATAGGGAACCAAAAAGGTACCCTTTTTCCCACCTGTGTTTGTGGGAAGGTGACTTTCTTTATGGCACTTAGCCTTAAGCTTCACGGTTTTATTTTTGTAGTGTGTATTGTTTTGTTCGGTGTCTCTGCTTAATTAAAGAACATTTACGCTAACCACGCTGTCCCTTGGTCCGCTCCTTTCATCAGCCGTGACAGTCTGGTCAAAAGAGTATGAATTTGTTGCCACCTGTAGCATTGAATGCAAGCGAAGCCAGCGAGCATTTGGCCTCCCTTGATAAACAAATTACATACACTATTGTTTTCACTATATATTTTACCTCTTGGGGATGTCATTCGAAAACATAATGTTAACTTTCACTGCTATGCGGATGACACACAGCTGTACATTTCAATGAAACATGGTGAAGCCCCAAAATTGCCCTCGCTAGAAGCATGTGTTTCAGACATAAGAAAGTGGATGGCTGCAAACTTTCTACTTTTAAACTCGGACAAAACAGAGATGCTTGTTCTAGGTCTCAAGAAACAAAGAGATCTTAAGTTGAATCTGACAATTAATCTTAATGGTTGTACAGTCGTCTCAAATAAAACTGTGAAGGACCTCGGCGTTACTCTGGACCCTGATCTCTCTTTTGAAGAACATATCAAGACCATTTCAAGGACAGCTTTTTTCCATCTACGTAACATTGCAAAAATCAGAAACTTTCTGTCCAAAAATGATGCAGAAAAATTAATCCATGCTTTTGTCACTTCTAGGTTAGACTACTGCAATGCTCTACTTTCCGGCTAATCGGATAAAGCACTAAATAAACTTCAGTTAGTGCTAAATACGGCTGCTAGAATCCTGACTAGAACCAAAAAATGTGTCATATTACTCCAGTGCTAGTCTCCCTACACTGGCTTCCTGTCTCCCTACACTGGCTTCCTACAAAGCATTACATGGGCTTGCTCCTACCTATCTCTCTGATTTGGTCCTGCCGTACATACCTGCACGTACGCTACGGTCACAAGACGCAAGCCTCCTAATTGTCCCTAGAATTTCTAAACAAACAGCTGGAGGCAGGGCTTTCTCCTATAGAGCTCCATTTTTATGGAACGGTCTGCCTACCCATGTCAGAGACGCAAACTCGGTCTCAACCTTTAAGTCTTTACTGAAGACTCATCTCTTCAGTGGGTCATATGATTGAGTGTAGTATGGCCCAGGAGTGGGAAGGTGAACGGAAAGGCTCTGGAGCAACGAACCGCCCTTGCTGTCTCTGCCTGGCCGGTTCCCCTCTTTCCACTGGGATTCTCTGCCTCTAACCCTATTACAGGGGCTAAGTCACTGGCTTACTGGGGCTCTCTCATACCGTCCCTGGGAGGGGTGCGTCACCTGAGTGGGTTGAGTCACTGATGTGATCATCATGTCTGGGTTGGCGCCCCAACCCTTGGGTTGTGCCGTGGCGGAGATCTTTGTGGGCTATACTCAGCCTTGTCTCAGGATGGTAAGTTGGTGGTTGAAGATATCCCTCTAGTGGTGTGGGGGCTGTGCTTTGGCAAAGTGGGTGGCGTTATATCCTTCCTGTTTGGCCCTGTCTGTGGGTGTCCTCAGATGGGGCCACAGTGTCTCCTGACCCCTCCTGTCTCAGCCTCCAGTATTTATGCTGCAGTAGTTTATGTGTCGGAGGGCTAGGGTCAGTTTGTTATATCTGAAGTACTTCTCCTGTCCTATTCGGTGTCCTGTGTGAATTTAAGTGTGCTCTCTCTAATTCTCTCTTTCTCTCTTTCTTTCTCTCTCTCGGAGGACCTGAGCCCTAGGACCATGCCTCAGGACTACCTGACATGATGACTCCTTGCTGTCCCCAGTCCACCTGGCTGTGCTGCTGCTCCAGTTTCAACTGTTCTGCCTTATTATTATTGGACCATGCTGGTCATTTATGAACATTTGAACATCTTGGCCATGTTCTCTTATAATCTCCACCCGGCACAGCCAGAAGAGGACTGGCCACCCCACATAGCCTGGTTCCTCTCTAGGTTTCTTCCTAGGTTTTGGCCTTTCTAGGGAGTTTTTCCTAGCCACCGTGCTTCTACACCTGCATTGCTGGCTGTTTGGGGTTTTAGGCTGGGTTTCTGTACAGCACTTTGAGATATCAGCTGATGTATGAAGGGCTATATAAATAAATTTGATTTGATAAAATAATAGCCAATCTGCGTTGAGCTAAACTGAATCATTGAAAGTCAGTTTGGATTTGGCTTCACATCAATCACATCAAAAGCCAAACGTAATTGACAGAAACAAACGGAATTGTTTATTCTCATTGTGTTGTCGTTCTCGGGTGGCTAGCTAGCTAGCTAAAATTGTCCCTTTCCTTAATTAGCCTTGGATTGAGATTGGGATTTGGTCTTGTGGTTTTACTTAATTCTCCGTACAGGCCAATGATTATAACGGCGATTCTGACCATTCAAACAATAAATCCATACATTGTGCCCCTTACCTGAGAGGATGGAAGTTCAACATGTAGCTAGATGTAGTAAGCTAATGTTAACTAGCTGGCTCATTGTTGCCCATGAAAGGAAGTTAGGCTAGCGAGCAAACATTTTAGCCAGGTAGCCTAGGACAACAAAAACTAAAAGCGTGTACCGCATGACAGAGTCATAGACTGTTTCGGCAACATGAAAGAGAGGAGGATGGCATTGGTGTAGTATGAGTCAACTTGCATGAACGCACGCACACACACACAGAAATCAGTGCCATTATCAGCCACATCATATTTAGCTTCGGTTGATTGGATTAAATAGTTTTTGGTATATTTTAGTTTGTCACTGTATTAAAGTAAACAGGTGATTTTATGATGTTGAAACTTTCACAGTCAATTTTGCTGAAATGATGCTGGAATAGTGGAGGTTTTCTTTGTGACTTGCGGTAACTCTCCATGGTTCTAAATCAATAGTTGTTTAGTAGTCCAAAAATGTTGGAAACATTAACTTGCTTGACCATGCTGTAGGTCATGTAACTGTTTGTTACATGCAATATGCTTTGTGTTGTGGACAAAACCGGACAATATGCTTTGTGAACTTCAGCGTCTCTGGTTTTGTGATGAAACACAGGTGTGGTTGAATGTATTCTGCCACTGTGTCTTCTTATTGTCTCTGCCTTAGGCCTATACATCACAGTGGCAAAGGCATATGGACTGACCGGTTATAGAGCAAACAACGCAATTATCACAACACATTTTTTTCCTGGCTTCCCCACTGATTTTACCCACGCACCACCACTGGTGGGACTTCTGAGGATGTCTATGGAGTGGTTGGTCCCATGTTGGGATCTGGCCCGCCACTGGAAACCTCAAGTCCACCTCCAGTTTCATTCCCTCCATCTCTCTGACTTTGAGAGGAGCTTCCACCGGAGGGAGGACAAGGATCAGGACCTCCTCTGAGAAGATACCAATAATAGACAGAAGGAATAAAGAATAGAGAGAGAGATATAGATGGATGATCGGAGAAGGAGAGAGAGAGAGAAATTCAGAGACAGACAGAAAAAGAGACCACTTGGTTCAAACAGGCCTCAGAGAAAAGACAGGAGTGGACATCATGCAGACTGCTTTGTGTCAAGACGAGCTTATTTGAACAAAACTCTGTCATGGTTCAGCATCATAGATAACTTTCCATTCACTCATTACTTGCTCATTATAAAGTAATTGTAGTCCCAATGACTATTTGTTCCAGTGTTTCAGGATCAAATGGGGTTAGGTGTTGAAGGTAATCCAGGGACAGACTGTTGAAGACATAATCCAGACACAATGTTTGGGATAGCATTTGTAAAAGCCAAAATAAATCATTGCATCAGACATCCTATTTCAAAATAAATGTACTTTTTAAGAGAACACTGGTTGAAAAGATCATAACAACATTCAAGAGCACCGATGGGAAGATGATGATCTATGGACAATGTTACTAATGTTTGATGATCAATGGAGGAGAAGTCATTCAGTAAACAACAGCTGCCTCCTGTTTGGTTAAAGGAGCTTTCTGATGCTTGTTGGTCTGTTTACAACACTCATGGTACGTCATGAAAACAGAACATCTGTGCACCAGACAAATGCAGAGAGAAAAATTGACAAACTATGATGAGGATGTGATGAAATCTATAATTACATCAGGTTTCAAAAGGGATTGTTAGCTCCGACAAAGGAACATCTCCAGAACTTATACTATTACAGGTTATAACTAGGGTCTGGAGTTTTTCCTGGTCAGGTCACATGATCAGGAACAACTATTGGCCCTCCAGATGAGGTAACCAAAGACATTGGTGGTTCCCAAACCATAACAATTCTAGAGACTAATTAACTAGAGAGAAATAAAAACACAGCCATTCTCTAACCAGTAATATAGTTATATTTAACCCCACAGTGCCACAACACAGACACTCACAGACAGACAGACAGATCTCCCGTAGTTACACAGGGGATAGGGTTTCCACTAGAACAGGTATTCATCAAACATGACTCTCGTGTTCTTCATTCACGTCTAAAAGCCTAATTACAACTGACTAGGAATGGCTACATAGTACAGTGCAGGATGGATGGCATTGGGCAACGACTGGATCAGGCCTTAAGACATGCAACTCTATCATCAATCTTCTTTACACGAGGCAGTATTGTACATGTTTACCCATAATGCCACTGTTTGGGAA
This sequence comes from Oncorhynchus tshawytscha, assembly GCF_018296145.1. Classification (NCBI taxonomy): domain Eukaryota; kingdom Metazoa; phylum Chordata; class Actinopteri; order Salmoniformes; family Salmonidae; genus Oncorhynchus; species Oncorhynchus tshawytscha. The sequence continues at coordinate 39,904,536 of NC_056439.1, read as the reverse complement.
TGTATCTACAGAGAGTAGCAGCTCCGTCATCAATCTTCTTTACACGAGGCAGTATTGTACATGTTTAGCCATAATGCCACTGTTTGGGAACGAGAGTAGCAGCACCCACCAGGGAAATAACAGAAACAAACATGGCGGTTGTATTTCAAATGTGGCCTATTTTTTATTATTGTTGAGAGGCATACATTACAGTGCAAACAATTCTTTGGCAACCTTACAATACAATTGTCAGATAGGGATCCACTTTGACCACTCACTTTGGGACAGTGTAGGTAAAGCATGTTCAGTCTTGCAGAGCAGTGCATTCTGGTGACAGTGGGGGGTTTGGGGAACAAAGGGGAGACCAGTAACATGAGGGTTAGAATGAAAATTTAAAAAACGACGAAAGGTACTCATTACAACATGGCTGAAGATGACATGACAACCAGCGATGCAGAGGAAGTGAGGTCACAGTGCAATGGGAGCCAAACCTGGGGTTGCATGCATATACAGACGCAGACACACACACACACACACACACACACACACACACACACACACACACACACACACACACACACACACACACACACACACACACAGAGAGAAGCAGGAGTAAAAGCCAAGGTACTGCAGAGGAAAGTAGAGGGAGGAGAAAGGAAGGGTCTACAATACATAATGCAGCATGTATTCCATGTGGTATGATACCAATGTGCCAACATTGCTATTGAGCTCCACCACAACTACATGATTGCCTTGACATTCTTGGAGAAACCCCAAACCCCAACAGCATACTGTACATACTTGTATCTGATTAATGGGCCTGTGTGTGTGTGTGTGTGTGTGTGTGTGTGTGTGTGTGTGTGTGTGTGTGTGTGTGTGTGTGTGTGTGTGTGTGTGTGTGTGCGTGTGTGCGTGTCCGTCAATGGGAAACACTCTGTTGGCTGATTTGTAACAGTAGGGAGCCTCCAGAAAATAAAGCAGCACCAGATATTTGATTGACACCATCTCCCATTCCACCCTCCCCTCCCATCTGGCTTGCATTAGAGAGGAATGGGGTTCAGAGAGGTAGACGTCTGCGCTTCACACACCCGGCCAAATGATGTCACCTCACCTCCATATCCATCGTCTCCTAGGAACCTAAGAGATGAGAGCCAGGCAAGGTTTCTCACCTGCATTAAAACTACAGAGACCTGGTGATCGGTCACACACACACAACTCTTCAGCACACAGAGGAGAATAGTTACATCATATGGGCTGAGTGCTTGGGAAGGAGGAAAGGAATGCATGTGAGTGAGTGTCCTTCAGTAAACTGGAGCTGAGAAGCTGTGGGTTCGGTTATGAGAGCACGAGATAGTTAGGGAGGTATGGCTGCAGTCCTTTAATGTCTATGTGTGAGTATGGGCTAATGCTGGAGAGAGGGGTATACGGGACACTAGGGGTAGGACAGAGTACTGCTGTGGTAGGTTAGCAGTAGGCACTGAAAGAGGGGGCGAACACTGAAAACGTTGGGACAAAAATGACTACATCTCTACAGTGGTAACAAATGGCCTTTCACTGCTTTAACAACATGGAGTGTGAAAAAGCATTACACCTTGAGAGAAGAAAATGATTATGCCTCCTAGTAAAGAGCGGTTGAGCCAAATAGGAACATCTCCCCTTCCAACCCAACCCCAAGCCCCAACTCCAACCAACACCCCTCAAGTTTGTAAAAGGTTGACATTGCCTTGAGGAGGAGATAACATATCTAAATACCAGATGTTATTTAGTTCACCAACAGTTGCCATTGAAGACAGATGTGATAAGGTAAAAATCAGTAGATATCTTTGAATTGTAAAAGGTTTTTGTAGGGCTTCACATTATCTTCATATGTTAGCAGGTGATACAAAAGGGAAAATACATATTCATAATATGATATAAAGCACCATAAACATTTTGAAAAGCAGAAGTAATTTAGTACATAAAATGTCTCGAATGTGATTTTTTTAAAGAACAAAAGGCACATAATGAGTGTATATTTGTTGCTTTGCATATTGTAAAAAATAATAATAATAATACTTTGAAGGGTTGTATTTAGTGACTAAATCATTAAGACAAAGGGGAAAATTAGCACCAGTTTTCCGGCATCTCTAACCTGAGAAAGCGTTTTGAGACAACATGGTCGACCCATGGTCGATCTAATGGCTGCAGTGCCATTTCCACCTCTTTTCACAACAAATTTGTTTCAGCCACTTTGTGGGACCTTCAAATGCAGTGGTGAGGTAACACTTCAGATCAGAGACCTCTATCTGAGGCCCTGTATGGGAGGCCCCTGAGTGAGGAAGGGGGGTTTTCCATCTGTCCATCCATCCAAATATTCATCCATCCATTCATCCTTCCAGAAGGAAGCAGATCCATAGTGACTGCTCTCCTGTTGCCAGTGGATTTGAAACCAAGCCTCAGGCAGTTCGTTGGCCATGGGGACATGACAATCAAAATAACAAAATAATACAAATTATGATTTTTCTAAAAACAATTTAAAAAACGAGGCAATTGGGTGCAGGTGGCTGTTAGGTAAGCGCACCGTCAGGGTCTCTCCTTCTGTGTGTGTATGTGTGTGTGTCAGACACTAGGGCACGGTGCCCCTGAGGGTTATACGTGATGAGGGCTACCCAGCGCCTGGCCTCCTGTCTGGGTCTGGCTGTTACTGGCTGCTCCCTCTCCTTGGTTGAGACACACGGGGCAGCACAATCCTTTCAGCTTCACAGGCTCCTGGCACTCCACCGGCGGAGGACACGACTCCATGAAGCACGTCACCTGGGCATCCTGGAGGGAGGGAGGGAGTGGGGAGGAAAGAGAGGGAGGGAAAGAAAGACAGAAAGAGAGAGGGGGGGTCGTCAGGTTTGGCATGAGAAACCTTGCTCTCTGCCAGCAGTTGGAAAAGTGAGACTGGAGATTCATGAAGATAAAGAGGTGAAAAGAATCGGTCAAGCTGAAAAGTGACACACTGTACATGGGTATGCGTTGCCAAGGGGTTGGTACTGCGTTGCCAGGAGGTTGGTACTGCGGTGCCAGGAGGTTGGTACTGCGTTGCCAGGAGGTTGGTACTGCATTGCCAGGAGGTTGGTACTGCGGTGCCAGCAGGTTGGTAATGCGGTGCCAGGGGGTTGGTACTGCTGTGCAGGAGGTTAGTACTGCAGTGCCAGGAAATTAATACTGCAGTGACAGGAAGTTAGTACTACAGTGCCAGGAGGTTAGCACTGTGGTGCCAAAAGGTTAGTACTGCGGTGCCAGGAGGTTGGTACTACGATGCCAGGAGGTTGGTACTGTGGTGCCAAAAGGTTAGTACTGCGGTGCCAGGAGGTTGGCACAATGGTGCCAGCAGGTTGGTAATGCGGTGCCAGGGAGTTAGTACTGTCAAATAGTACAAGGGTGTAATGCTGGCCATGGCGCCAGAACAGGGAAGAATGGGACAGGACAGATGGATCCTGGCACTGGCATAGTGCTGAGTGGAGTAGTGATGGCATGCCAATGGCTCTGTCAATCTGATCATCTAGCCTGCCTCCAGGCAGTGTGGTAAGGTGTGGAAAGAGCCCGCTAATGGCAAACAGGTCTGATAAGCTGGGTGTGAATGTGAGAAGTGAATACTTTAATACACATTTATTTTTTATTTTTTATTTTTTATTTGACCTTTATTTAACCAGGCAAGTCAGTTAAGAACAAATTCTTATTTTCAATGACGGCCTAGGAACAGTGGGTTAACTGCCTGTTCAGGGGCAGAACGACAGATTTGTACCTTGTCAGCTTGGGAGTTTGAACTTGCTTAACCTTCCGGTTACTAGTCCAACGCTCTAACCACTAGGCTACCCTGCCGCCCCTATACATACAGTTGAAGTCGGAAGTTTACATACACCTTAGCCAAATACATTTAAAGTCAGTTTTTCACAATTCCTGACATTTAATCCTAGTAAAAACTTTATTTTAAGAATGTGAAATGTCAGAATAATAGTAGAGAGAATTATTTATTTCAGCTTTTATTCATTCATCACAATCCCAGTGGGTCAGAAGTTTACTTACAATCAATTAGTTTTACAACTTTGGAAGTATGCTTGGGGTCATTGTCCATTTGGAAGACCCATTTGCGACCAAGCTTTAACTGATGTCTTGAGATGTTGCTTCAATATATCCACATAATTTTCCTACCTAATGATGCCATCTATTTTGTGAAGTGCATCAGTCCCTCCTGCAGCAAAGCACCCCCACAACATGATGCTACCACCCCAATGCTTCACGGTTGGGTTGGTGTTCTTCGGCTTGCAAGCCTCCCCCTTTTTCCTCCAAACATAACGATGGTCATTATCTTTTCATCAGGTCAGAGGACATTTCTCCAAAAACTACGATCTTTGTCCCCATGTGCAGTTGCAAACCGTAGTCTGGCTTTTTTATGGCGGTTTTGGAGCAGTGGCTTCTTCCTTGCTGAGCGGCCTTTCAGGTTATGTCGATATAGGACTCGTTTAACTGTGGATATAGATACTTTTGTACCTGTTCCCTCCAGCATCTTCAAAAGGTCCTTTGCTGTTGTTCTGGGATTGATTTGCACTTTTCGCACCAAATTACGTTCATCTCTGGGAGACAGAACGCGTCTCCTTCCTGAGTGGTATGACGGCTGCGTGGTCCAATCGTGTTTATACTTGTGTACTATTGTTTGTACAGATGAACTCGGTACCTTCAGGATTTGGAAATTGCTCCCAAGGATGAACCAGACTTGTGTAGGTCTACAATTTTGTTTCTGAGGACTTGGCTGATTTCTTATGATTTTCCCATGAGTCAAGCAAAGAGGCACTGAGTTTGAAGTTAGGCCTTGAAATACATCCACAGGTACACCTCTAATTAACGCAAATTATATCAATTAGCCTATCAGAAGCTTCTAAAGCCATGACATCCTTTTCTGGAATTTTTCCAAGCTGTTTAAAGGCACAGTCAACTTAGTGTTTGTAAACTTCTGACCCACTGGAATTGTGAAATAATCTGTCTGTAAACAATTGTTGGAAAAATGACTTGTGTCATGCACAAAGAAGATGTCCTAACCAACTTGCCAAAACTATAGTTTGTTAACAAGACATTTGTGGAGTGGTTGAAAAACTAGTTTTAATGACTCCAACCTAAGTGTATGTAAACTTCAGACTTCAACTGTACATGTATAAGTGAATTTGTCCAAATACTTATCACACTTTCAAATGGGGGGACTAGATACATGAAATGATTTCATTTCTAAATGGTTAAACAGATACTGTATTAAAAAACCCTTTCTGTACTTTCGCTTCATATGAAACATTTTGCATCTCAAATCTAAAATGCTGGAGTATAGAGCCGAATTAAAAGTTACAGCTTCACCATGCAAATAAATACGTAGGGGAGTGTAAGCATGTGTGTGGAGCGGGGGGGGTACATACACTGCACTCGCATGTGGAGCAGGGATCCTTCTTCCACCTTTCTCCGTCTGATCGCTCACGACCCTCCGCATCAGTGCAGTCTGTCTTACTCAGACGAGCTTCAAGTCTTTTAATCTGCAGACAGACAAGAGGGGTTAATGGAGGCTAAGGAAAGGAGGTAGCACCCCCTCTGCTAACTAAAGCCCAGAGCAACACACAAAACTAAAGCCCAGAGCAACCCCCCCCCCAGCACGTACACACACACACCCACAGCCAAACTCTTTCCTGTAATGCGAGTCACGCGAACAAGCTAGACCCGGGGCAGTTTTATTTAACCATCCACTTACAATAAATACCCCCCTCAAAGACCCAGGCAGCACACAGAGGGGCCAAGGGCAGGGAACATGGCCCAGTCTATTTAAATCATCTGTACCACTTACAACTTAAAGTGGAACTGACAGTGTTTTAGCAACATGAAATCTTATAAAAATCTGTTCATATTAACCCCCAGGAAAAAATATGACGCCATTTTCTGATGCTTAGATATGGTCATTTTTACATTTTCATACTTTCATAGAATATTTGGGAATGACATACAGTAACGCATTTGTGAAAATCCTATAGCAATACGTATATAGTGGGAAAGTGTGTGTGTTTGGACAATGAATAGACACTGCAGTAAATAAAACGTATCGTCTCGATCAAACCTACAGCGTCGTTGTGCAAAATGGTACGCAGCATCATCTGGATATGTGTGCAACAAAAGTTCAACATTCACCTTCTGCTATCATTTCTGTCAAACCGCCTACGCATACGATTTGATGCATACGTTTGATACACCCAACGTATGCACCACACAGAACGCACTACAACTGCCTCTGTAACGCAATGCTGCAAGGCAAATGCAGAGTTCCATTGGAAATGAATGTACTTCTGGTGTACCAAAGCGCAACAATGCTCTCGGTGTGATCAAGGCATAATAAAAATGTACAACTCTACACAGACCGGTGCACCTTAGCCAATAAGAGCTGATATGCAAATAAGTCATTTGCCACGCGGGTCGGCCGTCATTCACGTTGAACTGGACTGTGTGTTTACAGACAGTAGCAACAGCGTGACTTTAGATCAATAGAACACATTCGCCAAAAGTCACAAAATACACCTGAAATGGATTTCTGCGAATACGTAAATACCACGTGAGTCCACGTACATTTAGGAACTTTACAGTCCTATTGATCCAACAACCATGAACAGGTGTCTTTCCCTCCTTAAGATCAACAACTAATGTTAGCCAGAGAAAGATGAGCTAAAATCTAACGAGGGAACAGTAGACAAACACTCTCAAACTTTTTCAGCTTGTAGTTGACCTTCAGAATTGCGCTGATAAACGATGGGGAATAGTAGCCCACTCGCCCTTCTGCAGCTCGCCTGCCAATGCATGCTTGTCTCAACCCGCATTCTACAAGTTTAATCAAAGCCATGTTAGCCTACAGCACAGTTAGCTCTCCTTTATCCCACTCCAGTGTGCTACATGCTAAAATCCTATACCATCAGGCAGCATATCCTGTTCAATCTGGGCACATACAATACCGGCTAATAGTGTCTGGATTCTACAGTGTTCTGCATAGGTTCTAAGTGTAAGAGCCTGAGCTGAATATGACTGGACTTGCAGTGTAGAGGAAGGATGTAATGAAGCACTCAAATCACTATCCAACAAGACTGGTGTTGCTATTTCAATGTGTGATGAGCAGACGGAATGAGACTGGGGTAACACTTCTTAATGAACAAACCCAGCAGATCTAGCCTTATGTGGTATACAACTGTTCTCACCTGCTTCCGTAAACCTGTGATAGTCTTCTGCATGTCCACCACAAAGTCTTGGAAGTCATTCAGCGAGGGTTCAATGCTTTGTTGCCAGGTGAGAGAGACATTCACAAGATTTTCAGGAGTGCCTTCACCTGGGCTGAAATATAAGAAAACACATCCCAAAATACAACCTTATGTTTTATAGCATAACTTTGTGAGTTATAATACTTGTAGTCACCACAGTCGTTAGCTATGACACAGAATGGTTATCACATTCAAGGAACTTAATGTAGCCGGAGGTACCTGCTGTTCCTCTGTATGCTGTTGGCGGCAGGCTTCTCCTCTGCAGAGCTCTGGTCCACTGACCTGCGCCCTCTGAAGTGGTAGGACAGGGCATTGAACTGACCCTTGGTTCTGCAGTCTGGGGGTACAACAAATCACAACTTAAACAATGGGGCAAATCAGGAAACTCAGATTACATAAAGATGAATGAATTAAAGCTCTGGGCCCATGCCCTGTGCAGTCTTATCTGTGACGTGACCAGTGATGCTGGTGAGTACTGCTGGAGCTCTGCTGACAGTCTCTCACTCACACCTTAGTACAGTGTGGTGGTAGGTGGGGATCTGCCCTGAACACACACCACTTCATCTTCAGGTCCCCTTTCAACACACTTCAAAGAGCTTATCTAAGAGCAGGGCTACCAAGACGCCAGCCTCCCACACACCCACACCATATAGACGGTTTCCCTGGCAACGTCATGAAAATGATGAACATGCATTGCAAGGGTAGAAGGCCCTGTGTTGTGATTCTGAATGGTCAGATAGCTAGCCACGATGACCAGAGGCTGCCATGTGGGGAATCGTAGGTGGTTTGTTTCAGCTCGTTCTATCTTGTTTTTGATACCTTGTCTTGTTTTGAGGTGTTTTGACTTATACCACATCTATGATAAATTGGCAAAAATGTAGCAATTGCAGCAATGTATTTGAGAGACAACAAGTGCTTATTGTGAAAATGCATTTATGTTTTCAATACATTTGGAGACAAAATATTATTTACATGTTGTCAATAATCCTTTTCTAAGCCAACACCTTCTACTTTGCCCCCAAGATGCTCACAACCTCCTTATAATAGAGGAGCAATAAACCCCCTGACAGAAACCAGTTACACAGAGAGGCCCTTTAATTGAGGCCCTGTAATTATGTGGGCTGTAACGTACACTGTGGGAGATTCTCAGGTTGGGGTGATGATAAACAAAAGCTATAAAACACATATAACATGAAAAAAAAACCTCAGCTATAAAATACTTATTTATCAAAAACAAAACTCTCCCTCACTCACATGCATGAAGAGAAAGACACACACACACGCGCACACACACTGTCTACAGTTTGTCTTGTCACACACACACACACACACACACACACACACACACACACACACACACACACACACACACACACACACACACACACACACAGAAACCAGAGCATAACTCTATCCTCTTCTCCTCTGATCCTCTCCACGTCTGACCCTCTTCTACTCTGACCCTTTCCAAGTCTGACCCTCTCCACATCTGACCCTCTCCACCTGTGACCCTCCATATGTCTGACCCTCTCTATGTCTGACCCTCTCCAAGTCTGAATCTCTCCACCTCTGCCCCACCTACTCTGACCCTCTCCACCTCTGACCTCTTCTACTCTGACCCTCTTCTCTTCTGACCCTCTCCACATCTGACCCTCTCCACCTCTGACCCTCTTCTCTACTGACCCTCTTCTCCTGTGACCCTCTCCAAGTCTGAATCTCTCCACCTCTGCCCCCTACTCTGACCCTCTCCACCTCTGACCCTCTTCTCCTGACCCTCTCCACTCTGACCCTCTTCTCCTCTGACCCTTTCCACATCTGACCCTCTTCTCCTCTGACCCTCTACAAGTCTGACCCTCTTCTCTGACCCTCTCCACGTCTGACCCTCTTCTCATCTGACCCTCTCCACGTCTGACCCTCTTCCTCTCTGACCCTCTCCACGTCTGACCCTCTTCTCCTCTGACCCTCTCCACGTCTGACCCTCTCCACGTCTGATCCTCTTCTCCTCTGACCCTCTCCATGTCTGACCCTCTTCTCTTCTGACCCTCTCCACGTCTGACCATCTTCTCCTCTGACTCTCTCCCCATCTGACCCTCTCCACTGACAGGATATTCACTTTTTATTAGCTTTTCCCATGTTCATTTGTGAAGGCTGAGTGAACTCAGGGTCAGAGCCAAGAGGAAAAAAGGAAAACAATCATCTAAGGATAAGAGACCACAGTCGTAAATGTAATCCCAACATCATTATGTTCTCAAGAGACATTATCTGAGCTCATAGCAATGACTAGTGAAACTAGTTGGCCGTTGTCCAAGGCTGATTTTGAATAAAACATACTTCAGTTATATTTCACTATATTTCATTTTACTTGATGAATAACCAAATTACCAATATTAATGTCACAAGCATGAGGCAACAGTTGAGGGTGGAGGGAGAGTGGGGTGAAAGTAGGGTGAGTACACCCCCAGACCTCTCCACTTCACCCACGTATCCACCTGAATACAAACTCTTTTAACTCAAAAGTCCCTGAATGCCTACTCAGTGTACATCATGACATCATCTAAAACATTCAAAGGATCCAATGGAAGAGTGCATTGTGACTAGTGTGTCTCACAGTAGGGAGTAAATAGCTTAATATGTGTAATAGCTGCTCACAGAAGCCCTGTATTCTCACCCAGCCACCCAGAATAAGTGGCTCAGAGTCATCCACTCAGGGGTTTGTTGGAGGGAAAATTCAGCTGCTCTCCAAAAACCAAAACCTCTCCTGCACCCCCAGATACCAATTCCAACTTTCCAACAATGTCCAATAGCATATCTACTAGCCTATGCTTTGGTTGAAGAGAAGTGTCCCAGGTAATTCAATAAATTGGTGAATTGGTTGCGCTGCTCGCACATGTGACGACATGCTAACCAAATAATATATGTTAGTGGATGGGGCGAGACAAACCCCCACTGAAAGCCCTCATACTCATACCTACTGTCATCCCAGTCATGTACTGCTGGGTTAGTCAATGGAACCCTTGGATGGAATGTACAACATCAGGGCTAACTCTCAATATAATATGTAACCCTTACAATCACATGGTAATGTCTTAAAAAGCCTGGTCATGAACCAGGAGTCTGGGGTCAGAGGGTAGTACCAGGAGGCTGGGGTCAGAGGGTAGTACCAGGAGGCTGGGGTCAGAGGGTAGTACCAGGAGGCTGGGGTCAGAAGGTAGTACCAGGAGGCTGGGGTCAGAGAATAGTACCAGGAGGCTGGGGTCAGAGGGTAGTTCCAGGAGGCTGGGGTCAGAGGGTAGTACCAGGAGGCTGGGGTCAGGCAGTAGTACCAGGAGTCTGGGGTCAGAGGGTAGTACCAGGAGTCTGGGGTCAGAGGGTAGTACCAGGAGTCTGGGGTCAGAGGGTAGTACCAGGAGGCTGGGGTCAGAGGGTAGTTCCAGGAGGCTGGGGTCAGAGGGTAGTACCAGGAGGCTGGGGTCAGGCAGTAGTACCAGGAGTCTGGGGTCAGAGGGTAGTACCAGGAGTCTGGGGTCAGAGGGTAGTACCAGGAGTCTGGGGTCAGAGGGTAGTACCAGGAGGCTGGGGTCAGAGGGTAGTACCAGGAGGATGGGGTCAGAGGGTAGTACCAGGAGTCTGGGGTCAGAGGGTAGCACGAGGAGGCTTGGGTCAGAGGCTAGTACCAGGAGGCTGGGGTCAGAGGCTAGTACCAGGAAGCTGGGGTCAGAGGGTAGTACCAGGAAGCTGGGGTCAGAGGGTAGTACCAGGAGGCTGGGGTCAGACGGTAGTACCAGAAGGCTGGGGTCAGACGGTAGTACTAGGAGTCTGGGGTCAGAAGGTAGCAGGGAACAGTAGAGCAGGTAGCTGATTACATATATCTCTCAAGACAAACACACTACCAAAATCTGAAAAATAAACCATGGCAATTATGGTAATGTTGATCAAAGGTACATTCTTGACCAACTAATCAATTCCAATTATACCCACACCCTAACCTATACAGCCACAACTGGGGATCCAATCTAGCTAGTCAATGGCCGTTTTCACTGTGATGAGACAAAGCTTGAAGACATTTGTATTATTTAATCTCTGTCCTATCATATCTGGGTTTGTTGTTTTCACATGCAGGCAAATGACAGCAGTCATACAGATAGCACTGTCAGACAAATGCACAAAGCTTTTATAAATGCAGTCTCAAACACTGTGGGGCACTGACCAATTATTACCCAAAGCCTAGTCAGGTGTCTCGTAATCAAATGTAGAGCCTCTCTTGTCCCGTTTCTTCCCACATCACATTCCACAGAAATAAGCGTCCAAATATTAACCCTGCGTAACCGTGTATAACCCTGTGTACCAACAGTACCAACAGTCTGGGTATCTTAAAGAAATATATTTGAAGCAGTAAATCCTAAAATGATTCCATTCTGATGAAGAAGAAGAGGAAGTTGATTCAAGAGTATTGGACCATAGATACACTCCACAACATGTAAACAGCATCAACACAACCAATCGCAGAGACTCCCCATTCCCACAGATCACTACTTTTCACAACTTGCAGACTTGCTTACGTGTTGCTGTACGTTTTGTTGCCAACCTTACTTTGCTACCTGACAACTTTACGGTTTTTACTTTTTAATTACCGTTTATATTTTTAGTTTTTCCCCTCACTCAACTTTTTTTCATTCAACTTTTTCACTCCGGACGCTCTATCTGGACGTGGTTCGTCAGGACTTCCAACAGCCGAAGCTGAGTAGTAACATTAACATGATGCCTTCTAATTGCAGTCGCTGTACACATCATATACAGGAGAACAATCACCTGACGGCGAGGATAGCTGTGCTGCAAGCCCAGCTTCAGACACAATCGTTAGGCAAGGGTAATTTCAGTGTAGGAAAGGATGAAACAGCGTCTGTGCCACCAGTAAGTACAGATAGTAACGTTAGTATAAATCCCCTCGCACGGTCCCCGCAGCCGGACAACTTTCTCATGGCTTCTGGGGGGAAATGCTGTAGGAATGCTCAACCGGTGTCGCTCATTCAGCCGACAGAAACTTTCAACCGGTTTCCCCATTAAGCAGCGAGTCGGAGTCTGAGGCCGAGCCTTCTCTTGTCTCTACTCCTCCCGTTACAGGGTCTGAGACGCCGAAGCTTCCCACCATTAGCTCTGACAAATTGAAAACCATAGTCATTGGCGACTCCATTACCCGCAGTATTAGACTTAAAACGAATCATCCAGCGATCATACACTGTTTACCAGGGGGCAGGGCAACCAACGTTAAGGCTAATCTGAAGATGGTGCTGGCTAAAGCTAAAACTGGCGAGTGTAGAGAGTATAGAGATATTGTTATCCACGTCGGCTCCAACGATGTTAGGATGAAACAGTCAGAGGTCACCAAGTGCAACATAGCTTCAGCGTGTAAATCAGCTAGAAAGATGTGTCGGCATCGAGTAATTGTCTCTGGCCCCCTCCCAGTTAGGGGGAGTGATGAGCTCTACAACAGTCTCACAACTCAATCACAACTTAATTGTTTTCTGCCCCTCCCAAAAGATAGAATTAGTAAATAATTGGCCCTCTTTCTGGGACTCACCCACAAACAGGACCAAGCCTGGCCTGCTGAGGAGTGACGGACTCCATCTTAGCTGGAGGGGTGCTCTCATCTTATCTACCAACATAGACAGGGCTCTAACTCCTCTAGCTCCACAATGAAATAGGGTGCAGGCCAGGCAGGAGGCTGTCAGCCAGACTGCCAGCTTAGTGGAGTCTGCCACTAGCACAGTCAGTGTAGTCAGCTCAGCTATCCCCATTGAGACCGTGTCTGTGCCTCGACTTAGGTTGGGCAGAACTAAACATGGCGGTGTTCGCCTTAGCAATCTCACTAGGATAAAGACCTCCTCCATTCCTGCCATTATTGAAAGAGATCGTGATACCGCACATCTCAGAATAGGGTTACTTAATGTTAGATCCCTCACTTCAAAGGCAGTTACAGTCAATTAACTAATCACTGATCATAATCTTGATGTGTTGGCCTGACTGAAATATGGCTTAAGCCTGATGAATTTACTGTGTTAAATGAGGCCTCACCACCTGGTTACACTAGTGACCATATCCCCCGTGCATCCCGCAAAGGAGGAGGTGTTGCTAACATTTACGATAGCAAATTTCTATTTACAAAAAAAAAAGAAGTTTTCGTCTTTTGAGCTTCTAGTCATGAAATCTACGACTGAAAGAGCTGCTTCCTGTGCTTGGCCCTCCTATGTTGAACATAATAAATGGCTCTCTCTCCACCGGATGTGTACCAAACTCACTAAAAGTGGCAGTAATAAAGCCTCTCTTGAAAAAGCCAAACCTTGACCCAGAAAATATAAAAAACTATCAGCCTATATCGAATCTTCCATTCCTCTCAAACATTTTTGAAAAAGCTGTTGCGCACTCACTGCCTTCCTGAAGACAAAAAATGTATACGAAATGCTTCAGTCTGGTTTTAGACCCCATCATAGCACTGAGACTGCACTTGTGAAGGTGGTAAGTGACCTTTTAATGGCATCAGACCGAGGCTGTGCATCTGTCCCCGTGCTCCTAGACCTTAGTGCTGCTTTTGATAACATCGATCACCAAATTCTTTTGGAGAGATTGGAAACCCAAATTGGTCTACATGGACAACTTCTGGCCTAGTTTAGATCTTATCTGTCGGAAATATATCAGTTTGTCTCTGTGAATGGTTTGTCCTCTGACAAATCAACTGTACATTTCGGTGTTCCTCAAGGTTCCGTTTTAGGACCACTATTGTTTTCACTATATATTTTACCTCTTGGGGATGTCATTCGAAAACATAATGTTAACTTTCACTGCTATGCGGATGACACACAGCTGTACATTTTAATTAAACATGGTGAAGCCCCAGAATTGCCCTCACTAGAAGCCTGTGTTTCAGACATAAGGAAGTGGTAGGCTAGTGGTTAGAGTGTTGGACTAGTAACCGGAAGGTTGGAAGTTCAAACCCCTGAGCTGACAAAACAAATCTGTCATTCTGCCCCTGAACAGGCAGTTAACCCACTGTTCCTAGGCCGTCATTGAAAATAAGAACTTGTTCTTAACTGACTTGCCTAGTTAAATAAAGGTTAAAAAAAAGAAAACTTTCTACTTTTAAACTCGGACAAAACAGAGATGCCTGTTGATCTTCTGTTGAATCTGACAATTAATCTTAATGGTTGTACAGTCGTCTCAAATAAAACTGTGAAGACCTCGGCGTTACTCTAGACCCTGATCTCTCTTTTGCTGAACATATCAAGACTGTTTCAAGGACTGCTTTTTTCCATCTACGTACCATTGCAAAAATCAGAAACTATCTGTCCAAAAATGATGCAAAAAAATTAATCCATTTGTTACTAGGTTAGACTACTGCAATGCTCTACTTTCCAGCTACCCAGATAAAGCACTAAATAAACTTCAGTTAGTGCTAAATACGGCTGCTAGAATCCTGACTAGAACCAAAAAATTTGATCATATTACTCCAGTGCTAGCCTCCCTATACTGGCTTCCTGTTAAGGCAAGAGCTGATTTTAAGGTTTTACTGCTAACCTACAAAGCATTACATGGGCTTGCTCCTACCTATCTCTCTGATTTGGTCCTGCCGTACATACCTACACATACGCTACGGTCACAAGACGCAGTCCTCCTAATTGTCCCTAGAATTTCTAAGCAAACAGCTGGAGGCAGGGCTTTCTCCTATAGAGCTCCATTTTTATGGAACGGTCTGCCTACCCATGTCAGAGACGCAAACTCAGTCTCAACCTTTAAGTCTTTACTGAAGACTCATCTCTTCAGTGGGTCATCTGATTGAGTGTAGTCTGGCCCAGGAGTGGGAAGGTGAACGGAAAGGCTCTGGAGCAACGATCCGCCCTTGCTGTGTCTGCCTGGCCGGTTCCCCTCTTTCCACTGGGATTCTCTGCCTCTAACCCTATTACAGGGGCTGAGTCACTGGCTTACTGGTGCTCTTTCATGCCGTCCCTAGGAGGGGTGCATCACTTGAGTGAGTTGAGTCACTGATGTGATCTTCCTGTCTGGGTTGGCGACCCCCCTTGGGTTGTGCCATGGTGGAGATCTTTGTGGGCTATACTCGGCCTTGTCTCAGTATGGTACGTTGGTGGTTGAAGATATCCCTCTAGTGGTGTGGGGGCTGTGCTTTGGCAAAGTGGGTGGGTGGGGTTATATCCTTCCTGTTTGGCCCTGTCCGGAGATATCATTGGATGGGGCCACAGTGTCTCCTGACCCCTCCTGTCTCAGCCTCCAGTATTTATGCTGCAGTAGTTTATGTGTCGGGGGCTAGGGTCAGTTTGTTATATTTGGAGTACTTCTCCTGCCTTATCCGGTGTCCTGTGTGAATTTAAGTATGCTCTCTCTAATTCTCTGTTTCTCTCTTTCTTTCTCTCTCTCGGAGGACCTGAGCCCGAGGACCATGCCTCAGGACTACCTGGCATAATGACTCCTTGCTGTCCCCAGTCCACCTGGCCATGCTGCTGCTCCAGTTTCAACTGTTCTGCCTGCGGCTTTGGAATCCTGACCTGTTCACCGGACGTGCTACCTGTCCCAGACCTGCTGTTTTCAAATCTCTAGAGACTGCAGGAGTGGTAGAGATACTCTTAATGATCGGCTATGAAAATCGGCTTTTTCCTAGCCACCGTGCTTCTACACCTGCATTGCTTGCTGTTTGGGGTTTTAGGCTGGGTTTCTGTACAGCACTTTGAGTTATCAGCTGATGTACGAAGGGCTATATAAATAAATTTGTTTTGATTTCACCAAAGACATATAGAAAGACAATACACTATGTCTGTGACAAAAAGTAGTGCACTATTTAAGGAATAAGGAGTAATTCAAGACAGAATGAATGTGTGTTTCATATTCTATGTTACCTACCTTCGCAGCAGTCCTGCCACATGCGCAGGTCAATGTTGGGGACGTCGTCACAGCTGCCATATCCGTGGGGCAGCTGTGCCACGCTGAACACGTCTTGCTGGATACGAGTGATGTTGTCACCGTTGTCACACAGCACCCTTGTCAGAGATGCCTGCTTCAGCTGGGTCAGCTGGGCCGGGTTGAATACACCTGGGTTCTCATACCAGAACCTGGAAGCACAACCCAGGACGAGAGGATGGAGGGTTACATGTAAACCCACACCATATAGACAACCTACTCTCTCTCTCCCTCTCATCCTTCTAAAAAAATGTGTTGATGATGAGCATAATTAATTTGACAAGAATTGGTAGCTGAGGGGATGTGAGCTCACCGGTCCCCATCTCTAAGGCGTTTGAACTGGGCAGCCAGCAGACACATGAGGGTGGGTCCCAGCCGGCTCCCAGGAACCAGGTCCTCAGCCATCAGAGCAGGGAACAGGTCGATGTTCAGGGGAGTGCCGTATAGCCTGGAGAGATAGGAATAGACAGACAGACAGTCACAGCACTGTAACTCAACCCCAATGGAGCCACAGTTCAAGTGTGTCTGCAAATGATTGATAGCTAAAACCTGGTTTGCACCTCTGCAGCTTCTCCCTGACTTGGGGGTTCTGGATCTCGTTCCTCAGGTCGTCAAAGCTCTGTGCCGAGGTCAGGTTACAGAAGGTCCGGTAGTCGTTGTAGGGCGGTATCCCATGATCCCTTCCTCTCTGGATGTTCATGGCGGCCAGGTCCAGTGCCACGGAGTGGGCCATGGAGAACAGCCTCTCCGTCAGCTCCGTGTTCAACAGCTGGGTCGACACGCGCATCTTCCCCGCCACGCCGAACAGGCCCCGCAGTAGGGGGTCGATGCCCCCCTCATTGACGATGCGGAAGGGGGAGAAGAAGGCACGGTGCAGGGAGATGTGGCCCTGGGGGATGGGCTGGAAGTGCTCGTCCAGCCGGTACAGGATGGGGTTGATGAGGGTGTGTCCGAAGCGGAAGGCAGCCGTGGCGAAGGCGTTGAGGATGCCGGCATTGATGTTGGGGTTGTAGCCGTGGTAGTCGCCAATCAGCTTCCTCCCCGCGTCACCCATGATCTGAGGGAGGGGGTGACCATCATCATCATCATCACCAATAATAATCATTTACAGAGACAGCACCTTTCATCAATCTGAAGACCTTTCACAGGAACATTGGTTAGATCTATATAGTAGAGTAGTCCTTACCTTGGTTAGAGTATGAGAGAGTACTAGATCTATATAGTAGAGTAGTCCTTACCTTGGTTAGTGTATGAAAGAGTACTAGATCTATATAGTAGAGTAGTCCTTACCTTGGTTAGAGTATGAGAGATTACTAGATCTATATAGTAGAGTAGTCCTTACCATGGTTAGAGTATGAGAGAGTACTTGATCTATATAGTAGAGTAGTCCTTACCTTGGGCAGCCAGTGGTTGTAGGTGATGTGCTGCATCTGTGCGCCAACTATCTTCCTTGCCTCGTGGTAGATGGTGTCTCCGTCCCAGTGTGGATTGAGTCTGAGCAGCTCTGTAGCTATGCGGTTGTGTTCCCTGAACCACACGGTGTGCATGGCTGTCAGACCTAGCTGCTCGTTGGCCCTGTGGTCTCCAGCCAGGAAGCAGGGAATGGGGCTCTCGTTCTCATCCCTCATACACTCTGTAGGGGGCCCAGTGGCGAAGGGTAGCAGGGGCTTCCCAGAGCGCTGGACGATGCCCTGCCTCAGCAGTCCCCTCTGACTGGCCAGGTCGCGGACCTCCTCTGACTCGTGGCGTGAGCTGCCATACACGTTGGACGCGTCGATGTACGATGTCAGCTGGTTGATCTGTTCCCGTGGAAACACGCTGTTCATGAGGAGTGATGTCATGCCGCTGCCGCACACAGGACTGGAACGCACAAAGAACATGCAGCGTGCCCCGCTGCGCGCCTGCCGAGGGTCCCCCGGGGGGAACTGGATGGGGAAGCAGGGAGGGTCATTGGTGCACACGTTGGTACACAGCTGGCCGTCTGAGAAACGTGACTGGCTGAGGGCGGCAACTGTGGAATCTAGATCATGGTCCAGGAACTGTCCCCACTGCATGAGCATGTGGGTGTAGTGGTCATCTGGGGTGATGGTCTCCGTGCCGATCATGGTGGTGGAAACGAGGCGGGGCAGAGGCAGGGCGTGGCCGTTGTGATGGCGGCTGCTGGCGCCATGCGGCAGGTTGAAGCCGTTGTCGTAGACTGACTTGAGGAGGCGTTGGAAGGCGGTGAGGGAGGCGCCCCACATGGGGTGCTGCAGGTTGTTGCAGGTGCCGTCGTGGCTGCGGTACTTCTGGTGGAAGCAGATGTCAGAACAGTTGTTGAAGCGGCGGTGAGCCGTGCAGCCTGACAGGTTGGCGATCACATCCAGGAAGTGAGGGGACACCAGGTCATTGTAGCGAAATGCTGGGGACAAAGGGAGGGACAGGAGGTGTACTTTATGGTGTACTGTATAAGGCCACATACAGAGGAAACAAGCACAGGGCTGTGTACTACACCACTATATCAATATAGTTCCACCTAACAGAGGAGCATGTAGGCTGCTAATGTTTGCCCTGGGAATGTAAACCTGCATCTTGAGGACAAAGAGTGTTCCTCTGACATGCGCTAACTCCCTGGGAAACTAGACAGCTCCTGTGTTACAGCTCAGTGTGTGTTTGTGTGATGTGTGAGGTGCCTTGTGTAACTCAACTCAATGGGGAAAAGTGAGACTTCTCGTCAGAATTCAGCTAGCTGATGAAACATCACCAACCCTCCCATCTCCCCCCGAATCCCACCCTTCCACCTCCACCCTCTGGTAATTCACATAATTGATCCAGCCATACACAACCTTCGGGGTAGCAGTGTGTGGGTGGAGAGGGTGTCCCAGGTCACATAGACATAAACCAAACAGGCTACATTATTTTTGCTGACGTGCAAAAGTTAGGGCCCGGTGTAACAATGAACACTTGACTGTTGTCATAACCAGTGAAAACACTGAGCCTTTTTCTCTCTCTCTCTCTCTCTCTCCTCCCCTCTCTCCCTCTCTCTCTCCCTCTCTCCCTCCCTCTCTCTCCCTCCCTCTCTCTCTCTCTCCCCTCTCTCCCTCTCTCTCTCCCTCTCTCCCCTCCCTCCCTCTCTCCCTCCTCTCTCTCTCCCTCCCTCCCTCCCTCCCTCCCTCCCTCCCTCATAAATCCTAAATATGGGGGATCAGTCCCCTTGTTGTTTCGGTCATTGGACACATTGCTCTTTCCAAATCTGGGATGGCTTTCACCCGTGACAACAGACCATATTAGGCATGACGTATCGGTAGTAAAACCCTTTATGAGCATCCAGTCAAATGGGTCAGAATGAGAGGAACATGTCATACAGATGTCATAAACATATATCTACAGCCAGAGATGTTTAAAAAATCCAACTGAAGTAACCCATTGAATGTTTGTGGATTGGGGCATTGGCATGTCCTCCTCACTTCCATACGTTCACATTACATAGAAAGTCTGCTAACTCATAACTCAATCAAAGCCTTATATGTCCTCTTTATTCCACAGTATTGGCTTTCTGCTGTCTCACCTGTGCCGTTGGTGTCGAACATGAGGCCCTGGTTGACGTGGTTCTGGATGAGGAGCAGGGTTTGTTCGAAGATCTCCCCCGCCCTGGCCTGCCCCACTGTGTAGGGGTCCCTGGGGTAACGAAATAGGGCCAGCAACTCTCCAGGGGTACGAGGGTTACTACAGAGAGAGAGATGGAGGGGAAGGGAGGGGGTAGGGAGAGGGACCGAAGAGGGGTGCTTAGAGAGAGAAATGTGATCATATTTAGATTTCTAATGTTTTCTTGGCAGTTACAACAACTCTAATGTGTCTACCAGTAGTGAATGATGAAACATCCCTCCTGACCCAAATGACATGAGCAGGCAGTAAAGCTTCAACATGCACATTCTCCTAACCAACTTCACTTCCTTATATGGGCATCACATCCTTTGATGCCATCCCAACAACTACACTGTTATTTATGAATTGCTTTGAAAGTGTCATTTATAAACCATGACACACACAGACACACACACACACAAACACACATGCACGCATACAGTATGTACTATTACAAAGAAATACAATATGTACTATTACAAAGAAATACAGAATGTACTATTACAAAGAAATACAGTGTGTACTATTACAAAGAAATACAGTATGTAGAATTACAAGAAATACAGTGTGCATTATTACAAAGAAATACAGTATGTAGTATTACAAATAAATACAGTATGCATTATTACAAAGAAATAAAGAAATATGTAGTATTACAAAGAAATACAGTATGTAGTATTACAAAGAAATAAATAAAAATGTAGTAATACAAAGAAATTCAGTATGTAGTATTACAAATAAATACAGAATGTAGTATTACAAATAAATAAGTAGTATTACAAAGAATATATAGTATTTAGAGGATCCAAATTAAGAATGTATGATATTCTAGTCATATATAGTGATGATGACATATCGGACGGAGCATTGCAATCCAAGTCCTCAGGCTGTGAGAAGACCTTTAGTGGATGCGCCAGTTACAGAGCACAAACACACAAGCCTGTGAAGCCACTGAGCTCTGGGGGCCCAGAGGAAGGTTCACTATCTGGGCATGTCATTAGAACAGAGCTAGAAATCCCTGGCTGGCTGGCTGGCTGGCTGTGTGTGTGTGTGTGTGTGTGTGTGTGTGTGTGTGTGTGTGTGTGTGTGTGTGTGTGTGTGTGTGTGTGTGTGTGTGTGTGTGTGTGTGTGTGTGTGTGTGTGTGTGTGTGTGTGTGTGTGTGTGCACGTGCATATAGAAACATGCTCCTGTTAACCACATCATCAGTTCAAAGAGCTTACACACAAAACATTACTCAAGATAAGAGTTCAGAAATGATAATGCAACAAAGCTTAGATTCATAAGCCTGATTCCAACCCGCTGACTAAAAGGGCATTTGACTTACCCATCGAACAGATGCCTCCTGGTGGATTCGATGGCACTGTCCACGTTGCGGATGGCCTCTTCAATAGACGACGTTACAAAGGTGTCCCCTTGTCTACTTACTGGAGGCACTGCAAACAGATAGGCACTGCTTTCAAAGGCAGTCGTAAAATCAACTAACACTGATAATAAAACAATAGAATAATTTGCCATAAACTGAAATCAGATGTTTCAACTGCATATGTCATCTGTTGTGCCATGTTCAAGACAGCATGAGGTAGCATTATAACCTAGATCAGGGGTAGGCAACTAGATTCATGACTACATTGAGACACGATCATGTCTATTTTTGTATTCATGAGAATACTTGGGAACAGATTTCTTAAATTAAACAAATTTTTTGATGAATTCCTGGTGATTGTACAATTTATTTTGTTGGAGGAAACAGAACGCAGATTGGAAGGAACAGAACACATTTCTGGCAGACTGCGTAGTGAAGTTCTACAGTGTGCCATGTAAAAAATTGAGTGTCTGATGTGTAGGCTGCAGACCCGTCCAACAACAACCCAACATGGTCACAGTTCGCTGACGGCACGCTAGCTAGCATCGGCTACGAGACAGCGTGCAGGCAGGCCAAGGAAAATAAGCAACACTGGGGCTAGAGCTGAGGAGTAGGCCCAAATTATGGTGTTACAATAGCTGTATTACAGCGGTCACAAAGCCTTGGTCCGGTGAGGAGTGGGGTGTGTGCAGGCTTTGGTTCTATCCCAGCAAAAACACATTTGATTCAGGTGTGTTAGAGCAGGGCTGGAACAAAAGCTTGCAATGTCTCCACAATTAGGGTTAGACTAGATTAGCATACTCTAGCTGTGTCTTACCTAGGACGGTGAGCACCATGCTAGCGGACTGGTAGCCAATAGGGTTGCGGGCGACACACTCGTAGCGTCCACCGTCGGCTAGACCCACGTCCTTAACCTCCAGGAAGCCCTCAGGGGCGATGTGGAACTTCCCACTTTCCGTCACCTGGACACCGTCCTGCAGAGTTGCCGGGGGAGACAAGGGTTGAAAGGTCAGGAGGTGTGGACTAGTGTGGGGTAATGAGTGGGGCACTGCCTTCAGTTACACAGTCAAAGCCATAGGGTCTGACAGGCCTGCTTAAACCCTACATCCCAACCCGAGCACTCCATTCTGCCACCTCTGGTCTCTTGGAACTCCAACCCCTATGGGAGGGAAGCTCCCACTCAGCCCAGTCCAAGTTGTCCTGGCACCACAATGGAGGAACCAGCTACCCCCTGAAGCTAGGACAGCAGAATCCCTGCCCATCTTCTGAAAACATCTGAAACCCTACTTCTTCAAATAGTATCTTAAATAATCCCACAGCACATATTCATCTATATACACTATATATAAAAAAATATGTGGACACCCCTTCAAATGAGTGGATTTGGTTATTTCAGCCACACCCATTGTTGACAGGTGTATAAATCGAGCACACAGCCATGCAATCTACATAGACAAACATTGGCAGTAGAATGGCCGTACTGAAGAGCTCAGTGACTTTCAATGTGGCACCGTCATAGGATGCCACCTTTGCAACAAGTCAGTTCGTAAAATTTCTGCCTTGCTAGAGCTGCCCCGGTTAACTGTATGTGCTGTAATTGTGAAGTGGAAACGTCTAGGGGCAATAACAACTCAGCAGTGAAGTGGTAGGCCACACAAGCTCACAGAACGGGACCGCCGCGTGCTGAAGCGCGTAGAGCATAAAAATCGTCTGTCCTCGGTTACAACACTCACTAGTTCCAAACTGCCTCTGGAAGCAAAGTCAGCACAAGAACTGTTCGTCGGGAGCTTCATGAAATGGGTTTCCATGGCCAAGCAGCCGCACACAAGCCTAAGATCACCATGCACAATGCTAATTGTCAGCTGGAGTGGTGTAAAGCTCACCGCCATTGGACTCTGGAGCAGTGGAAACACGTTCCCTGGAGTGATGAATCTCGCTTCACTATCTGGCAGTCCGATGGACTAATCTAGGTTTGGAGGATGCCAGGAGAACGCTACATGCCCCAATGCATAGTGCCAACTGTAAAGTTTGGTGGATGAGGTATAATGGTCTGGGGCTGTTTCTCATGGTTTGGGCTAGGCACCTTAGTTCCAGTGAAGGGAAGTCTTAAAGCTACAGACACTAATGACATTCTAGACGACTCTTTTTTCCAACTTTGTGGCAGCAGTTTGGGGAAGACGCTTTCCTGTTTCAGCATGACAATAACCCTGACCTCAACCCCATTGAACAGATTTTGGATGAATAGGAACGCAGACTGCAAGCCATACCTAATCGCCCAGCATCAGTGCCCAACATCACAAATGTTCTTGTGGCTGAATGGAAGCAAGTCCCCGCAGCAATGTTCCAACATCTAGCGGAAAGCCTTCCCAGAAGAGTGGAGGCTGTTATAGCAGCAAAGGGGGGACCAACTCCATATTAATGCCCATGATTTTGGAATAAGATGTTAGACGAGCAGGTGTCCACATACTTTTGGTAATATAGTATATATAATACCTTTCGTGAACTAACACTAACACTTTTTTATTTATTTATTTCACCTTTATTTAACCAGGTAGGTAAGTTGAGAACAAGTTCTCATTTACAATTGCGACCTGGCAAGATGCTGATAGCTACTTTACTGAGGAAAAATGTACTTACTATGACTGTGATATGTGGTTGTCCCACCTAGCTATTTTAAGATTAATTCACTAACTGTAAGCTAAATTACCAAAATGTAAAAAGTGCCTGACCAGGTTGGGTTATATGGAGACTATAAAATCAGCTTGGGTTACATGATATACGAGGCTGTACAAAACAACTTGTTTCATATATATAGGCCTACTAACAGCCATCACCTGATCTGAACAGGCCTGGACTTTCTTTCCCCATCCCTCCTTTCCCCATCCCTCCTTTTCCCATCCCTCCTTTCCCCATCCCTCCTTTCTCCATCCTTCCTTTCCCCATCCTTCCTTTTCCCATCCCCCTTTCCCCATCCCTCCTTTCTCCATCCCTCCTTTCTCCATCCCTCCTTTCTCCATCCCTCCTTTCTCCATCCCTCCTTTCCCCAACCCCTGTCCTCAGCGAGAGCCTGGCTATACTAGCCTTGTTGCCATGGAGGCTGTGACAACGGAAACCAGTAGTTGGTGACCAGGTGACAGGTGTCTAACCTTGTTCCAGGTGAGGACAGGCTCGGGCTGTCCCTGAGCTCTGCAGGGAATCTGGACGTCCGTGCCAGACTCCACAGTCACGTCCCTTGGAGCATTTGTGAAAACAGGCGTTACTGATGATTGAAAAACATGTGTTAATGATTACATCAACGCTCTCAGCAGCTCACAGTGCAGTGCAATGAATCCCAATGCAGTAAAGACACTTTGTCATCCAAATGTTCTCAGCATGTCAAAACAGACACTAATACTTTTTCTATTGCTGGGACGCACACACACACACACGCACACACACGCACGCGCACGCACGCACGCACGCACGCACACACACACTGACATCTGCACACACCCCCATACCCTCTCTCTCTTTTT